>NC_088782.1:33891287-34194318 GCF_958450345.1 Calliphora vicina | reverse complement strand
TAAATATCCATATTTATAGAGTGCTGTAAATTCTGTTTGAAATAAGTATTTTCCTTTATGTTTCTTTCTCGACTTCTCTGTTTATTCTTAGTTTTTTGCGTCAGCATTTAGTATTGGCCCTTTTTGCAGAAGGCGTTAAAGAGTAGAATTTACTAACAAATTCGCACAACGAAAACACACACAATCGAACAATGGTATGAAGACACAAAAAGAGCGGAAGCACAAGTTGTCTGTAATTAAAATCTTTAGCAGCAAACAAAATCTTTCCATTAAAATTTCAATAACTAAAGATGGCAAAAGAAAAATACAAACTGAATATTGAAAAACAAACAAAAATACACGAAGTATGAACATGAAAGTTGATAGTGTCAGAAGACCACAAAACGAAACGAACAGTGGGATGAATATATAAAAAGGAGGGGAAATTTTCTGGAGGAAAATATTTCAGTTCTTATTCAAAGTATTGGCCATTGTTAGCTATAGCCTTTTCCCATCTTTCTGGCAACATATGGATTCCGAGCCAAATAAACTGCTCATACTTTGAGGCCAAGAACGAATCCAACCAATATCGAATACTCTTTCCAATACGCAGAGAAAAAATATAGTTGTGCATGTTTATTGTCACCATTACTGTCACAAATTTTTACAAGTTTTTTAACAATATTATAGTCACAGTAACAATTTATATGATTGTGATTTTATCAATCAAATATGTATATGGTTATATTAAAGTATATGTTTGTGTCAACCATATTTATGATGAATCATTATATCATAATATGTTGTTCTCAGATTATAATATCCATAGGCCGAGAGCAATATAATATGGTAAGTCCTTCATCATACAAATGGTTGTCGTAAACATATACTCGTTTACTGTAACCATATACATATATGATTCATACAATCATGTTAATCGTAAATCGTAAACCATATTAGAAAACTTGTAAAAATGTTGAAATGGTTACATTAAACATGCACAATTATATTTTTTCTCTTCGTGAAAGTGAAGTGTATTCATTAGGGTGGCCCTTAATAAACGAAAGTTGGATTTTGGTCATTCTCACCCTCCAGTTTGGTGAACATTAGTAAAAAAATCATCCTGAAAAAATTTTAGGTAAATCGGTTGGGGATAAGACGTGCCGCAAGCCCTCTGAAGTTTTGAGATGCATTTACAAGGGGAAAAAATGCATTTTTTCAGTTTTTGTAAAAATTTTGCCATTAAAAAATTACTTTTGCAATTTAATTTAAAAGAATCGAAATGTGTACGTAATTGTCGTTCTAATGAGACATAAAAAACAGAAATCGGTCAAAAAATGTTAAAGTTATTAAAAATTCGCCAGGCCATTAACGTGTCTCAGGCAAAAAGAACAAGTAAGAAAGTATGGTCGGTCAAGCCCGACCATATAATACCCTACACTAAGTAAAAGAGCAAACAAATTTTTTCTTTTAAAATTTCAATAATTTATATTTTTGAGTGATTTTCGGAAGTGGGGTTATATGGGGGCTATGACCAATTATGGACCGATCACCATGAAATTAGGTCGTGTGATTTATGTCTATATTAAAGTTGACTATGTTGAATTTTGTGTGTTTACCAACATTTTTAAGCGATTTATGTACGTTAAAGTGATTTTCGGAAGCGGGTCTATATGGGAGCTATGACTAATTATGGACCGATCGTAACAAAATTTGGTGACATGAATTTTGTGTATATAAAACTTATTTGGAGCGGAATTTGTGGAGATACATATATAAATTAAACATTTATGACCGATAAAGTCCAATTTCGGGAGGACATTTGTATGGGGGCTAGGTGAAATACTGGACCGATTTCAGCCAGTTTCAATAGGCTTGGTCCTTGAGCCGAAAAAATAATATTTACCAAATTTGATCGAAATATCTTCAAAATTGCGACCTGTACTCTGCGCACAAAGTTTACATGGAAAGCCAGCCAGCCAGCCAGCCAGCCAGCCAGCCAGCCAGCCAGCCAGCCAGCCAGCCAGCCAGCCAGCCGACCAGCCGACCAGACGGACGGACGGACGGACGGACATCGCTTAATGTCGATCGGTATACTTTAAGGTGAGTGTTAGACTAATATTTTTGGGCGTTACAAACATCTGCACAAACGCATAATACCATCCCCACTATGGTGGTGTAGGGTATAACAAGAAATGTAGGAACAAAATTAATATGTTTTGATAAATATTAAAATAAATGCTCATTTTTACTTAAAATATATCCATATTTACTTGTATATGAGTTTTTGTCTTCGTATTATACCGTTAACCTATTCGCTGGTATGACCAACAAAATAAAATTTTTTTAACGACAGTTCCAAAACTCCATTTTCAAGTTTTTAAAAATTTTGTTAAACAAATTTTCGAATTTTTTTATCACCTCATTGGGATTTATTGAGAATATAATAGGGAATAAAAATGTGAAAAAATTATGAAAATATCTCTTTTAGTTTTTCAGTACCTGCGATTTAAATCTTGAAATTTTCGAGAAAAACCAATTATTTGGCGAATGAGCTCTATTTCCTTACTGTTATAAATTTTAAGTAAAACGAATTCAAAATATTATAGTCCAGATAATTCTAAATATACTCTGAAAGTTTTACTGAAATTGGAGAACGTGAAGGTCAAAGGTAAAATTTTTCAATATTTGGAATTTCTCTTGGAAAGATAGAGAATTATTATACATTTTTGGGCCGATTGTGATGAAACTTAACAAAAATGTAACACAAAGCCTAGTATTTACAAAAACAGCAGAAAACTTAAAATTAGCCCTATATAGCACTTGGGGTTAAAATGACCCCATCATCATCAAAATCGGCCCAAAAATAAATAACGTTAAATTAGAAATTCCAAATATTGAAAAATTTGACCTTCACGATTTAAGGTTTAACGTTTTCCAATTTCAGTAAAACTTTCAGAGTATATTTAGAATTATCTGGACTATAATATTTTGAATACGTTTTACTTAAAATTTATAACAGTAAGGAAATAGAGCTCATTCGCCAAATAATTGTTTTTTCTCGAAAATTTCAAAATTTAAATCGCAGGTACGGAAAAACTATAAGAGATATTTTCATAATTTTTTCACATTTTTATTCCCTATTATATTCTCAATAAATCCCAATGAGATGATCAAAAAATTCTGAAATTTGTTTAACAACATTTTTAAAAATTTGAGAATGGAGTTTTGAAACTGCCGTTAAAAAAATGTTATTTGTTTGGTCATACCTGCGAATAGGTTAGCGGTATCCTACGAAGACAAAAACTCATATACAAGTAAACATGGATATATTTTAAGTAAAAATTAGCTTTTATTTTAATATTTATCAAAATATGTTAATTTTGTTCCTACATTTCTTGTTCTATTTGCCTGAGACACGTTAATGGTCCGGCAAATATTTAATAACTTTAACATTTTTTAAGCAATTTCTGTTTTTTATGTCTCATTAGAACGACAATTACTTACACATTTCAATTCTTTTAAATTAAATTGCAAAAGTATTTTTTTAATGGCAAAATTTTTACAAAAACTGAAAAAAATTAATTTTTTCCTCTTGTAAATGCATCTCAAAACTTCAGAGGGCTTGCGGCACGTCTTAACCCCAACCGATTTACTTAAAATTTTTTCAGTATGATTTTTTTACTAATGTTCACCAAACTGGGGAGTGAGAATGGCCAAAATCCAACATTCGTTTATTAAGGGCCACCCTAGTATTTCTGCTCTTAGAAAAAGGTGTTAATGTGTAATGAAATAAACGATTAAAATCCAACTAGAATGCAAAGATGGAAAAGCTGAATAGAGGAATCTTACTTTGTTAACTTTATGTTCTTTACATGACACCATTGGATTATAAAATTCGAGTAAAATCTTTTTTACCTTATTTTCCTTATGGTAAATCTCACCAATTTATCCCCACTGTAAACTTCAAAATACACTAAAAATATTTGTGACTAAAAACAGTTTCAAACAGAAAGATAAAATGGCTTCGATAGAAAAGATGTTTGCTTAGTTAAATACATGTCACAGTGATTTTCTGTTGTTGACAATTGAAATTTCATTTGAAGTGCTTCTGTCTTCTTTTTATCTTACGCAGCATCTTGTTTTGAGATTTTAACTTAAAGATGCTTAGAAAGTTGGACTCTAATTGTATTTTATTGAACTTTACAATATAGCTTTAAAATAAAAATTATTATTTAAAAATAAACTTAAACAAGTTGTTCTTGCTTGTGGTGAAAAGTTTATGGTGCGTTTTGAAATCGACTAAAATAAATAAAATACATGGCGTATACTTAATATTTACTAAAAATAAGAAATAAAAAATAATCATACGCCACGTGGTACTACTTATTATTAAGATTATTTGTATTGGGGATTTCAAGTCAAGTGAACCAATTTTTGAAATCGATGTTTGTCAATTCCGGCCAAAAATCCATAACTTCTTTATTTCTTCATAAAAATGTTTGAAATTTGGTATTTGTATTAAGAATAACATATCCAACCGATCGATAAATATTTCGACGTTCAAGTACAGGGTTTGGTCAAAAATCCATGGACGTTCTAAAAGTATCAAAAAATTGCATATAAGCGGCTGAAATTTATTCCAAAAATAAAGAATAAAATATGTTATCGAAAAAACATCGGTCATTCAAATTTCAGATTCCAAACAATCATGGACGTTTTAAAAGCATCGAAAAAATTAGGTTATTCAGGTAAATGCCTGAAATTTAGTCGAAAAATGAAGAATAGCATAAGTGATTGAAAAAGATGGTCGTACAAATTTCAGAATACATATACAGGGATTGGCCAAACAATCATGCGTATTTTGAAATTACCGGAAAAGTTAGGTTATTCATGTAAAATTTGAAATTTGGTGTACATTTAAGAAAAACACATTTGATCCATCGCAAAAAATATTAGAAATTGCATACAGGAGTTGGCCAAATAAACACTGACGTTATAAAAGTATCGAAAGAAGTATGTAATTTTTGTAAATGGCTACAGCAGATGTTGGATTATTTGGATACATCAAGAAGGATAAATGACTATCAATCCGGATTTAGGAAAGGGTATAATACTACAGCAGTGTTACTTGATATAACTGAGACCGTTAGAATAAATTTGGATAATGGGAATGTGAGTGCTTTAATATTTATTGATTTTCGGAGAGCATTTGACTCTGTCAATCATAATATTTTGGTAGGAAAACTTTTTAATCAATATGGTTTTAGCTCGTGTGGTTGCAAACTTATTTATTCTTTTTTATGTGGCCGTAATCAATTTGTGCAAGTAGGGACTTTAACTTCACAGTCTAAGTGCCTTAATAGAAGTATTCCACAAGGTTCTATATTGGGACCTTTGTTGTTCTTGTTGTATATTAATGACTTGTTTCAGAAATTATCTTTTTTAAATTGTTATACTTACGCTGATGATATTCAACTTTTGGCAACTTCACAAATTTCTGATTTGCAAATGTTTCAAAACCGTATTAATGAGGATCTTGGACATGTAGTGGAATGGTCTAGGGAAAATTATTTTGAATTGAACCCTGTGAAATGTAAAGTAATGATTTTTTCGAGAAATTTGGATGTGAACTTAAGAATAATGATCGATAATGTTCCTTTGGAGATTGTGTCCCAATATAAGACATTAGGTGTTATTTTGGACAACGATCTTTCATTTAATAAACATGTAAATCTTGTTATTAATAGAGTTTGTTTAACATTACGTGGCCTTTATAGTGTGGCTTGTTACTTGCCATTGGCTGTGAGACTTCGGGTTGCTGTTTCCACTTGTCTTCCACACTTTCTATATTGTTTGGAGGTTTACTCGGGCACTTCTGCCGCAAATATTTTAAGACTACGGAGATGTTTCAATAGGGTAATTCGATATATTTACAGTCTAAGTATTCGGGAACATGTTTCGGAATAGCAAAAACTAATTTTGGGATGTAAATTTGACCAATTTATAAATATGAGAAAAATTTTATTTTTCTATAAGACAGTTAAATATGGAAATCCTTCATACCTGTTACAAAAATTTGTTTTTGGTAGTTCTAGTAGAACGCACACGATGATTATACCTAGACACTTCTCACTCGTTATGAGTCGTTCGTATTGTGTGACTATATCTAGATTATGGAATACAATGATTTCATATGAGGATCGTAGATTTTCACATAGTTTGTCAAATTTCAAAATGATTTTTCTATCTAATTTATGAAAGTATTTTGAATCGATATTTTTGCCAGTCGAAGCTGACTATGATACACTCAAACGGGTAAAACTATTAAAAGAGTCAATATTTAACAACACATCATTTTGTATTGCTCTAAAAAATTTGTTTAAAAGTATTTAATTGAATACGCTCTTTTTATAATTTTAATTTGTTTATTTTACCATGGGCTATCAATCTTTTTTTTTAATAATATTTAAGTTTGTGCAAATAATAGGGAATTTCTTCATATTCTTTTTTTTTCTTTCTTCTATTTCACTAATTTTGTAAGTCATATAAATGTTTGTATTAATACTTTTATTAATGTAATTAAATTGATTTAGTTGTAGTCCTGCTAATTTTGGCCCTAAGGGCTTGCGGCATTTTTGAAATATAAATAAATAAAAATAAAAATAAATAAATAAAATTAGGTTTATAATTAAAAATACCATAAATGATCCATTGAAAAAATTTCGACACACAAATACATGGTTTGGCCAATTCAGCATAGATGTAAAGAACACTCAAACTTACATAATTTTTGAAATTGACCAAAAAAATACAAAAAAAAATGTGTAAAATATATAGGCACTGAAATCGTTCTGGTTATTAGAATGGCAGATAACTAGAGCTGAAATTTATAGTACTTACTCTTGATACTTTACAGTATTAGATGTAATTTACACTTAACCTCTAATAGCCCCCTTTAATTTGTTCTGTCCTTTCAAACTTTTTTTTAATTTAGTTTCTATAGATTTTAAACTAGTTCCAAATCATTTCACTTTTATATAAAAATAAGACGCAAAAACTCCTTAATAACTACATAGAATGGTTAACTGCTAACTAGCATGTGCTAATTTGCAAAAAAACTTTAAAGAAAAAAGCACAGGCTACTTCAATTCAAAAGTAAAAAAATCACATTTTTCTAATATTAAAATGACAGGAAAAAACCTTTGACTTTACAGCTCTATAAATAACCATATAGTTACTTTATAGCCAAAATAATTATGATACTGTATATTCTGAAGTGTTAAGAAAAACTTACCATCAAAATTTTATAAAAATTAAAAAAACAAAAAAAAAATGTTGGTCGGGATTTACCACCAAGGTTAGTTCTATTGCATAGTAACTCAGACACAAGATTTCAACCAGATCGCTATCTCTCTGAGTTAGAGGGGAACAAAAATTGACATTTTGGCCAAGCAAGTGTTTTTTCTCCTCCATGTAACTTATACCTATTTTTCTTAGATATTTCCTATTGTTCTTCAATATTTCCAAAAAAAAAAATAATATTTTTTTTCCGAAATCAAAAAGTTTTTTGACTTTTTTTCAAAATAAAGCTTAGATATTTTCCTTTAAGATATACTTGGTTGTTTAGTGGGATGCCAAAGGTCTTCAAGGAAAAGTCACAGGCTTTATTTTGAGAAAATACAAATTTTTAAAAAGCCCCATTTTGGAAAAAAGTTGATTTTGCAAAAAAAAGGCTATAATTGTGTTACAAAATATTTTTTTTTGATAGATATCCCATTAAGCGACCAAATAGCTCTTAAAGGAAAAAAACCTAAGCTTTCTATTGAGCAAAAAAAAAAGATTTTTAAAAAATGGCCCATTTTGGAAAAGTTTGGAAAGGAAAGTTTGATTTTTCAAAAAAAAATAAATCATTGATATTCCACTCGCATCCCACTAAGCGACCTAAAACCTCTTAAAGGAATAGACGTAAGCTTTCTTTTGAGCAAAAAAAAAATTTAAAAAAGGGTCCATTTTGAAAAAAAAAATATTTTGATTTTGCAAAAAAAGTCAAACATTGTATGTTTTCTAAGAATTCTTTTGAGAAAAAAAGGAACCATTTTGAAAAAAAGTCAAAAAAGTTTTTGATTTCGGAAAAAAAATTTCAAATTTTTTTTTATTTTTTTTTAATTTTTTTTTTTCAAAAGATTGAAGAAATAACTATCAATAGTATTTGGGACACTTTTTGCTACGAACAATAGGTAATATGTTGCATGGATGAGAAAAACACCTGTTTCACCAAAATGTCAAATTTTGACCCCCACTAACTCAGAGAGATCTCCACCGATATTGTTAAAAAATTGTCTCTGAATTACTATCCAATAGAACTAAAAAATTTCATCCCGATCGGAAGATATCGATTTCAAAATTGGTTCACTTGACATGAAATTCTCCATATAAATAATTTATATATTTTTTTAATTTAGAAATATTCATAACCATTATTTTTTCAATTATTATTTATTAGTACTTAATTAAAGTCCAAAAGCTAAGTTATAATCTTTTTCGAATAACATCTTCTTTTTATTAACTTAACAACACGAATTTAATTATTGTCAAATATGTAAAGTGCCATCATACGTTGAAAAGCTTTTTCAAAACAATTAATGCTAAATGCTTCAGAATTTAAGACTCTCTCTGTTAAAGACAATAGCTCTTATTGTGTCAAAGATACATAAATTGTAACTACTTGCAGTCAAAATAATGCAAACAAATGTTTTTGTACATTTCATATAAAAATATTTTATTTTCTTCTTCGAAATTATACAGGCAGTTTGTTTGTTTTTCTTACAAACCGAAAAAAATATACCAAAAATATAAAAACGAATACAATAAAGATAATATTTTTATTTGTGAATATATATTTTAGTTCAGTGGGTTCTTTTATATGACAAAAATTCGTTTTTTAATGGCTGCCACTCTATTAGTATTCACATTTTCATATTTTCATATTTATATGCATGAT
Organism: Calliphora vicina; assembly: GCF_958450345.1. Lineage (NCBI taxonomy): Eukaryota > Metazoa > Arthropoda > Insecta > Diptera > Calliphoridae > Calliphora > Calliphora vicina. Next base: position 34,185,335 of record NC_088782.1, on the reverse strand, counting down.
TTATATACTGAAAAATACAATAAATAAAAAACTGATAGAAATATACTCAGAGAAATGAATCCTCAATTCATACACATTTAGGTAAGTTTTATGAATTGAAAATTTTCAAACAAAACAATAAAAATGCACTATTTTGTCCGTATTTTAGGAAATAGAGGCCCAAACCATACTGAACCAAAGTCAAACCAAAGTTTTACATTATGAACATATTTTTAAGGAATCAAATCATATGATAAACTGCAAATATAAAGTATGATATTTTCCAAAAAACTATAAGAAAATCGATGAACAACATTTTCAACATTGTCATGACACTATTAAGCAAATTACTACTGACCTTCTATTCACTTGAATACAAAATTTGAATGCATTACTTTAAAGAAGAACTTTACACAATTTACACAAAAACTAAATTACACAAAAGCTAGTTTTTTACATTTCCTTATGGAATGAATGCAACTTTCTGTTTTATCTCTATATACTGCTTCTCACTGAAATATGATTGAATTCCTTTAAGTATATGCCGTATAAAAAGCAGCATTTTTCATATCATTTTTACAATACCGTATCATATGACAATAAGGTCAGTGCTCAACTCACTAAAAGAAAAATAAAATATTTGAATAATAGAGTCAATAAACTTAAATATATAATAAAAATAAAATTCAAAAGATATTTAAGCAATAAATTTATTGGTCATTTTCTTTACAATGCTTATAATTTAATATTATACAGGCTCAATGTACTGCTTTGAGATTTTAAGAATAATAAACTGTCAATATATTTTAAACAAATATAAAAGACTTTTGATTTATTCAAAATTAATTTCTAAAATAAACTTTTCGTTTTAATAAAACTCAAGAATCCGGCTACTCCAGGGTTTATTAGAATATGTTATTGTTACTTGTATTTTATAAAATTTAGAAAATGTTAACAACACGCTAGCTGAGGTCAAAGGTAAAGTGGTACGAATATTTAACTATTTGTAGATTTTCTATAGAAAAGTGTCTCGTTAAGACAATTTTCTTATAGAAAACTGTCTCGTTAAGACAATTTTCTTATAGAAAACTGTCTCGTTAAGACAATTTTCTTATAGAAAACTGTCTCGTTAAGACAATTTTCTTATAGAAAACTGTCTCGTTAAGACAATTTTCTTATAGAAAACTGTCTCGTTAAGACAATTTTCTTATAGAAAACTGTCTCGTTAAGACAATTTTCTTATAGAAAACTGTCTCGTTAAGACAATTTTCTTATAGAAAACTGTCTCGTTAAGACAATTTTCTTATAGAAAACTGTCTCGTTAAGACAATTTTCTTATAGAAAACTGTCTCGTTAAGACAATTTTCTTATAGAAAACTGTCTCGTTAAGACAATTTTCTTATAGAAAACTGTCTCGTTAAGACAATTTTCTTATAGAAAACTGTCTCGTTAAGACAACTTTCTTATAGAAAACTGTCTCGTTAAGACAATTTTCTTATAGAAAACTGTCTCGTTAAGACAATTTTCTTATAGAAAACTGTCTCGTTAAGACAATTTTCTTATAGAACTGTCTCGTTAAGACAATTTTCTTATAGAAAAGAGTCTCGTTAAGACAATTTTCTTATAGAAAAGAGTCTCGTTAAGACAATTTTCTTATAGAAAAGAGTCCCGTTTAGACAATTTTCTATAGAAAAGAGTCCCGTTTAGACAATTTTCTATAGAAAAGAGTCCCGTTTAGACAATTTTCTATAGAAAAGAGTCCCGTTTAGACAATTTTCTATAGAAAAGAGTCCCGTTTAGACAATTTTCTATAGAAAAGAGTCCCGTTTAGACAATTTTCTATAGAAAAGAGTCCCGTTTAGACAATTTTCTATAGAAAAGAGTCCCGTTTAGACAATTTTCTATAGAAAAGAGTCTCGTTAAGACAATTATTTTATAAAAAAAGAGTCTCGTTAAGACAATTATTTTATAAAAAAAGAGTCTCGTTAAGACAATTTTTTTATAAAAAAAGAGTCTCGTTAAGACAATTTTTTTATAAAAAAAGAGTCTCGTTAAGACAATTTTTTTATAAAAAAAGAGTCTCGTTAAGACAATTTTTTTATAAAAAAAGAGTCTCGTTAAGACAATTTTTTTATAAAAAAAGAGTCTCGTTAAGACAATTTTTTTATAAAAAAAGAGTCTCGTTAAGACAATTTTTTTATAAAAAAAGAGTCTCGTTAAGACAATTTTTTTATAAAAAAAGAGTCTCGTTAAGACAATTTTTTTATAAAAAAAGAGTCTCGTTAAGACAATTTTTTTATAAAAAAAGTGTCTCGTTAAGACAATTTTTTTATAAAAAAAGAGTCTCGTTAAGACAATTTTTTTATAAAAAAAGAGTCTCGTTAAGACAATTTTCTATAGAAAAGATTCTTGTTAAGATAATTTTCTATAGAAAATAGTTTCGTTAAGACAATTTTCTATAGAAAATAGTTTCGTTAAGACAATTTTCTATAGAAAATAGTTTCGTTAAGACAATTTTCTATAGAAAATAGTTTCGTTAAGACAATTTTCTATAGAAAATAGTTTCGTTAAGACAATTTTCTATGGAAAATAGTTTCGTTAAGACAATTTTCTATAGAAAATAGTTTCGTTAAGACAATTTTCTATAGAAAATAGTTTCGTTAAGACAATTTTCTATAGAAAATAGTTTCGTTAAGACAATTTTCTATAGAAAATAGTTTCGTTAAGACAATTTTCTATAGAAAATAGTTTCGTTAAGACAATTTTCTATAGAAAATAGTTTCGTTAAGACAATTTTCTATAGAAAATAGTTTCGTTAAGACAATTCTCTATGGAAAAGACTCTCGGTAAAACGATTAAAGAAAATTAAATTGGAAATGAATCTCGTTAAATCCAATGTGTCTTGTTGAGACAATTTTCGTATAGAAAAGTTTCTTGTTGAGACAATTTTTGTATAGACAAGTGTTTTGGACTTTTTATCGACTTTTATTGGACTTTTTATCGAGGTTGCTTAATCTTTCCTCTTCCATTATATATATGGGGGATTTCATGTCAAGTGAACTAACTTTTGTCTTCCAATAGGGATGAACCAAGGTTAGTCATATTGGAAAGGAATTCAGACACAAATTTTCAACAAGATCGGTCAATAACTCTCTGAGTTAGAGGGGGTCAAAATTTTACATTTTGGCCAAACTGATATTTCTTCCCATCCATTTAGCTTATTAATCTATTATCTATTTTTTCAATCTTTCGAAAAAAATTTAAAAAAATAAAAAAAAAATATTTACATTTTTTTCCGAAAAAAAGTTTTGGCTTTTTTTTAAATTGGGGTTTTTTTAATATTTTTTTTTATCAAAAGAAATCTTAGGTCCATTCCTTTAAGAGGTTGTTGGTTGCATAATTTTATGTTTTGAATTACAAAACATTTATTTTGATAGATATCCAACTCACATCCCACAAAAGGAACAAATAGTAGGTCTTCAAAGAAAATATCTAAGCTTTCTTTTTAGAAAAAAAGAGCTCCATTTTAAAAAAAGTCAAACAAGTTTTTGATTTCGGGCAAAAATGTCAAACATTTTTTATTTAATTTTTTTTTCGAAAGATTTAATAAATAGCTTTCTAAACTATTTGGGACACATTTTTCTAGGAACAAATGGTAATAAGTTAAATGGACGAGAAGAAACAGCAGTTTGGCCAAAATATCAAATTTTTACCCCCTCTAACTCAGATAGTTCTCCACAAATCTTGATGGCAATTATGTCTGAATTACTATAAAATAGGACTAACCTGCACTAGATATGAAATCCCCTATATGTATATATTATCTTTCAACCAATACTCCTCCTCATAACTGAAATACTTAATCATTTTTCCACCATAACACAAAAGAATGCCAAGACTTTAAACGTTTTAGTTACGCTTCAAAATACAACATTTTTGAAAAATCATTACTTTATGTTTCGTATGAGTAAGTATCGCACATTTTTAAACATTTAAATTTGACATGAGTTTAACAAAAACTAACATCATCATTTTTATGTAAAAAAAAATCCTGCTCATTCTCTTACCCCAAAAGTTAATTTAGTGTTAAACTAAATCATGTATCATATTGTACGCGTAGGTTTTGCATATAAAATTTGTATATAAAAATTCGTTTTACTAACTGTTTCTTTAGGCACTACACCACCATAGATTATGGGTATTATCAATTTGTGGTCATGTTTGTAATTTCTAGGAATGATAGTTCTACAAACATATAATTCAGAAGCACTTTTTAAGTCGATTATGATTGGACTTATATTAAAAATAACTTTCAAAGAACCTAAATAAAACTTGTTGAAATTGGTATCATTTTCACCCCACAAAAATTCCCACAACCATTTGACAATTAACCCTTTCGCAAGTTCTTTCGGGCTTTAAAAAAAAGGACCAAGTCTGTTTTCTCTGTGTAAAAAATTCACCTTCATATTGTTGCGAAATTATACTTGAATTCAAATATAACGATTTTAACGTTGCATAATGTTTTAAAATAGCAGTGCCTCTCAAACTGTAACATATCTGTGGGCATTATTAACATTAAATAAAAGCTTTGAGCTGATCATTGATCGTAAGTATGGCAACGCTGAATGTTTGCTGCGACACCTATATTCGAATTCGAATATTCGAGTTTTGACAGTTGAAGAACATTGTACAAAGTTCACTAGAGATGGCGTGTATATTCGAAAGCTCTAGGCTTCGAATATACCAGCTTTGACAGTTAAAGAACAATCTAGAGTGCAGATGGCAGTGTTATAAATAGTGGCAGAGGTTGCAGTCGTTCGTGAGTTTATCAGAGACGCTATTCGAATAAACATCAACTGAGTGCCTTAAGGTGTTTTGTATTTTTAAAGTGAATTCGTGTACATTATAAAGTGTGTATGTATTTCTGCGAATTTATAAACGTGTTTAAAAAACACTGAGTGACTATTTAATTCTGTTGTTGTACATTTTAAATAAATAAAGAGTTGTTACAATTTTCAAACTACTAAACGGCTTTTATTTGCAATCAAAAGTATCCCGTTTATTTAAAGGAAATAAACCAAAGTTTTGAAAATGTTAAAACGTAACTATATATTTAAAAAAATCTTACTATTTACTTGCAACTAATGTAGGGCCTTTTATGATTCGATTTGTCCAACTCAAAATTATTTCCTATTTAATACTTTAGTATGCAGCCCCTGTATTCTAGTGTGCACAATGAAAATTATGTATGCGAAAGTTGTATGTTGGTTAAATGTTTTTGCTGTTTAATGATGTTTTCTTTTTATTTAAATTTTTTTTTTTAAACATTGAAAACAATGACATTATCACAGTCATCATCAGGCAAATAATGATGTTGATGATGCTGCTTTAAAATGTTAAAATAATGACATCTATTGCTAGAAGGAACAAGTAAAAACATTTTAAAGAGAAAAAAGTTGAAATTATTTTAATACAATATCGCGTTGCACTTTGGGACAGGGCAGCAAAAAGTAGAAAATTTTGGTAATTTTCTGATCAAAAATCAGTAACTTTATATATTGAATAGATTTAAGCTTTAATTTGTATTTTCGAGCAGAAAAAGCGAATCATTATAAAAATAGTTATGAACGGTTAAAAATACATTTTTGATTTCTTTTTTTAGTTTTTGTATACAATTGAGATGTTAAGACAAGTAAGAAAGGGGTTTCTCATTAGATTTAATTGTATTAACAACTGACATTTGTTAATAGCTTAATAACTTAGATTTTGGTAGCAAATGTAAGAGACTTAAAAAAATTATTTCGAATTTAAAAGTTAATATTTTTTATTTTGGTGATCATTTGAATTAGTGTTTGGCGCTACAGTGAAATAAAACTTGGAAAACGACCTAGCGCGGGTTGTAGGTCTTGTTGAGTACATTACAAATTGTGTAAAACAATTTCAAAAACACTCTCAAAGTTATTCTTAAAAAATTTCTGTGATATTCCTCAACTTATCCACTTGTAACTCAGTCAATTTTCGTTTGACTTTAAATTTGTTAAAATTTTTAGAAAGAAAACTGATTACGCTATAAAATGACTTGCATTTTTTGTTACATTTTTGAGTTGTAGGTATTCTTTTGGTTAAGAATATCTAACAAAAAAATAAAATTTATCAACTTTTTTGATTTTAGTTACTTTTCATTGATTATTTTGATATGAAAGCTTATACAAATTTATAACGCTCTGTAAAGCAAATTTTGTTCTTAACAAAAAGAGGTTTTAATTTTTCAAATCCGATGGAAATTGTAAAAGTTATTCAACAATTTTGTACAATTTCTAATTTACAAGGTTAATTTTTTCGAACTTTTTTCGATAAAGTTTTTTACCTTTTGCAAATATAAACCGATTTCAACAAATGATATCTCGTTTATTTCTACATAAAATTGTCTTTAACCCATTAACGCCGAATGGGTAGAGAAATACCCACAAATAGAGCAATTTTATAAAAATTCTAGAAAAATCTACGAGAGCGAAATCAAAAATCATTTTTCTGAAATAGATAAATTAAGAATCAAACTACTTCAAATAATTTTTTCGGCAATATTAGGTCATGCTTTGTAGGGGAACTAGAGGGCCAAAGTTGAGATATTTTACAAAATCACAAAATTCGAAAATAAAGAAAATGGGGGGAGTGGAAGTCGCCAATGTCCTCCCTGTGCCTAGTAGTATTCACTGTCCTCTATCAATAAAAAAAATAACTAAGTGATTAGACCCATTTTCCTAAGCTACAAGTACGAATTTGTAGATTGGGTATAAAAATACCCACTTCAGCATATGTGGCTTGTAAAACATATGAAATATAAATTTAATTTTTCAAGTAAAAATTTAGTTTTTTTTAGAAAATCATAATAAAAAACATCTTAGGGTATAAGAATACATGACTATATAAAATATTTAGATGGGAGAATGTTGACACCACCTAAAAAATGGCAGTGATGTGTGTGTAGGGATTTTTAGACCCCACAGTTCGAGGATGCAGTCCGAAACTAGCAATGTCATCTACTTTCGGGTTACCAAATAATAAGTTAGGAGACATAGGCTTGTCCAAGGAGGAAGTCAATTGACTCTTTGTAGACAGCAGCTGCATTTTGTCCATTGCAAATGGACAATTTACTCTTCATTTGATTTATTATGACAGGTTAAATGATTGATTTCTGAAGTACAATACAAAAAAAAAAAAAAGTTTCAAATGTCCCCATCTCTAGATTACTTAGGACCAGTAAGGTGACGAATGCCTTCGCCATGCAATACCTGGGAATGTTTAAGTAACAACTGTCTCCTCTCTCCTTCAACAACGAGTAAATTATTCTCAAATGACCCAATAGAGTCAACCAGGTGTTTATACAATAGTGAAAATTAGTATATTTTACTTGTTAGCAACAACTCTTAAAATTTTAAGATGTTGAAGAATTTTCGATAAATTTTAGAGCTATGGTAATTTTTAATGACTTATTATTGAATGGTGAAGTCACAAGATTTTTTATCAAGCCAGACTAGATCGATTGATGGTAAATGGTTAACATTACACAACTAGTTTGATATGTTGTTTCAACTTTTCACCATCTATGTGATAACTAGGCAGGTGCGGATCCTGGTCAACCATTTCGGGGGGGGGGGAAGAAATTTGTTCTACATTTTTCTTTTTTTTTCCTTTTTTATATGAAAAATTTTCCCCCTCTGGATCCTCGCCTGTAGCTAGGTGTAGATAAATCTACAACCTAATCATCAAAACATCGAAAAAAATATGTTCATGGCTTCCTTTTACTAAGTTGCTAATTAAAAAAAACTTACATTTTAGAACCCATATATGCCGAAGTGGGTAGAAAAATACCCAGACCCTGCAGGCTCAGGTGTGACAGATAAAAAAAATTAAAAATATTCACGGCAATATAAATGCCTTAAGTACTGTCTGTAAAAAATTTCATAAAAATCGGACAACGGATTCGGGGGTCAGGCATTAATGGGTTAAAACACTGTGCAAAAACAAATAGGTTTTCATAGAAAAAATTCAAAATAACCACTGTTGATTTTGAAAAATTACGAAGAAAAATAAAATAATATGCGAAACCTTTTATAAAAACTTCCATAATTGCTTGGAATATAAATTTTATGCATAACACAAAAGGACCATTGCTGGACCCATGTGAGCTGCTCTTTCTCTCTTCCTTATTTCGTGGCTGCCTGGAAAACCTAACCTACATTTTATGCATATATTTTATGAAAGCTTAATTCACTGTCTCTCCATAATTGTTTAATAAGAAAGTAAATTATGTTATTATTTAATAAGTAACGGAAAACTGCCAAGATAAAAAAACATATTAAATTTAATTTTTTTTTTAATTTCTGAGTTGCTCAGCATTTTTGCATGCCATTTGTTTATAGGCACGAAAATGCAACTAGTTTTGATACATATTTTAGATAATAAGTCAATCATTAATTCTATATTAAAACTAGATCGGAGGCAAATAGCGCCAACAGTTAAAATCCTAGTCAAATTTACGTAGGTAAGCCAAAAAACATTATTAACTATTTCAAGTGAATAAATTTCAAATCAGCTAAAAATATATAAAAAACTCATAACAAAAATAGAATCTAGGTAAGAGCCTAGGGTATTCGAATTATTCGAATTTTCTCTTGTTCGAATAAAAGGAATAATTTGAATAAGAGATTTTAACTAGTTCGTATAATTCGATCACACGTTTAAAATCAAGCGAATTATTCGAATAATTAAAATTTTTTTAAAAAAATAAGAATGAAGTTTTTATCAAGGTTTTTCAATATTTTATTGTTAAAGAAAAACAAAAAATAACATTAAAGTTAACAATTCAAGTATTGATAATATTAAAAAACATTCGAAAACAAAGTCCATCATTAAATTTTCAACAGAATTATTCTGATCAGATTAACTCCCGAACAATCTACAAAACAATTGACTAGCAAACCCATTAGTTTCCGTTTTGGCGATATGCTTTAAAAAATTTGAGCTAGTTGGACATGATCCTGAATTCAAATACAATATAAACGTATTAAAAACTTTATGTCGTTTATTAATTCGGGTTTTAAATTGAGTAACTAATTCTTTAGTAAATTAATTATTCACTTTTTCTAAATTATTTATAACAAATTGTATTATATCCTCAAGCTCTATCAACGTTGCCGAATCTTTGCTTAATAAAGTGGTCTTGGGGAATTACACAAGAAAGGGAATCTGTCCAAAGTTTGATATCATTGTCAGTGAACGTGGCTAATTTGAAGTCAGGCAGTGCATGAATACGCAAAAAGTTTATTACCATGTTAGACAAAGATGTTCAACGATGTTCAAAATCATGTGTAAGACGAACTCCATGCTTTTCTTGCAACAAAACATTAGTTTGCAATATTTATGTTTATCATTCGATTTATTAAATATTTTGCAACACCTACATACGTATGCGGTTAATAACATCACTTATATACATATATTTTAAGATCATGGCCTTCATCTATTTCAATGTAATCATTATAAATGTTATCCTCAATATCACTTTCGATGACCGTTTCAAAATCACATTCTCCATCACATTCAACTCCACTGTAATCTAAGTTAATATTTTGATTATTAATTGCGATTCTTCTAATATTTCGTCAGCTAAATAACTAATATTTTTTTGTTTTCATTGGTTCAAGTCTTAAGTTAAAAATTTTGAAAGATTTGTTTTTAGAATTTTAACTTCTTGCAGTAATATTTATATATTTATAAAAGGAGCTATCGGAACACTCATCTACAGTGATCGAAAGTCCCTTTGTCTTTAGTTATTTGTCGAATTTCAGAAACAATACAATTTTTGTGAGTCATTATTACTTATTTAAATTTGAAATTATGAAAAATTTTAAACAATTTAATAAATTTAAATATATATAAACATTTATTCGTTTCATTCGATTATTCTATACAAAATTGTTCGAATTATTCCTATTCAAAAATGGCTATTTTTAAATCGTTCGAATAATTATTCGTAAGAAATTATTCGATTAATCGAACGATCATTACTCGAATGAATACCTTATAAGATACACTTTCCAACGAGGTATAACGATCCTAAAAAATAATTATAAATATTAAAGATATGTACGTCCTTGAATATAGTATAATTTTATTTTCCCAAATCTTTAAAGTCGAAAAAAATTCATTTTCGAATACTTCTTATGAGATTTATTTAACTTTTTTTAAGTAGTTTCACCCCAATGTGCATGCCATCGTTAGCAAAAAAATCTAGAAAAAATCTAAATCGTTTTAAAAGCCATTTAGCAATGCTTTTGATGAGTTTGAGTGGTGCTTCCTTGGTAGACATGAATGAAAAGAGCTGAATTAACCGGATAAGGTCAGCAAAGGTAAGAGTATGACAAATCTAATCAAACAAAAAAAAGAAAAGAGTTTAGCTTTGTTTAAAGTTAAGCCACATAAATAATAATAAAAAATAAATTGGACAAGTCTTTGACTGTTTTGACATATTTTATAAAAAAACATTTAACCAAGATAGAAACATAGAGAAATATACATAGAACAGAAACTAGGAATAAAAACTCAAACAAAACAATTACTTAAAATCATCATACATACCAGGCAGAATCGAAATTTTTTGAAAATAAATCTGGCATTTCTAAACGGCTGGTCCTAATGGGATAAAATTTTAAGTGGGTTTGACTTATTAAAATGTGACTGAGTCAGAACCAATACTTGTATTGAAAAAAATTAAGAAAATTTATACAAATTGATATTCTAAATAACAAGGTGTAAAAAAAACTTGTCAAAAGGTCAAAGACAATCCCTCAATTCCTAAAAATTGGAGCGAAAATCCCAAAAATGGTATTTTTTAAAATTTTGCCTATAGGGTCCACATTTCCTTCGAGGCTGGGAAAATACTTTGGCGACAAATAGGGAACACATCAAGGTTTTCAAAGCTGCTTTTTGTTTTCTGATCCCAGCTTTGGGATTTTAGAACATGTGGCCCAAAATTGAATATTTGATAAAAAATAGGTTAAATTTCGAAGGGCGTAGGGGCGACATATTTGAAAAATTTTACATGTTTTTTATACCAAAATATTCTCCGTAAAGATACCTTACAGAAAAACATAAAATTGTTATATGTTCTTAAAGAAAGTTTTTTTTTAATAAAAAAAGATTTAAGTCATCTTTTCGCCCAAAAAACAGCAAAAAATATTCTATTTTTTTAATATTTAAATTTAAAATCGTTTATTTTTGGATCCATAATAGATATTGACCTTAAATATTTTGTATATTATTACTAATTTAGTTGTCTTACTAACAAAAATAATTCGAGTCTATTCCGTCCAAAATTACGCCTAATATTTTTAAAAGAGCGTGCCAAGGTATGGCCAAATTTTAAAATTTAAATTTTTAAATGCCTATAACTCAAAAAGTATAAAGTATAAGAGATAAATAAAGTATAAGGGATAAATAGCACACGCTATTTTTTGAAGACCTATCCGAGCGCTTTTCAAAAATATTAAAATCTTTGAAATCGGATGGGAAACAAAAAATTGGCACGTGTTTAAAAATTTTACATGTTGAAGGTACCCTAATTTGAGCTCCCATATCGACGACCGTGGAGCATTTGTATGGCCCATTTTCATAAGTTAAACTCGAATCCTCCCTGGCTACGCCCACGTAAAATTTTATCCCGATCGGAGCAGCCTTTTAGAAATGCCAGATTTATTTCCAAAAAATTTCGATTCTGCCCTGTTCTGTTTTTGTTTTCACATAGATTTTTTTGTTATATATTTTGACAACTGAGTTAGGTCTTTGACAGCAGAGCTTCCGATCTATTTGACTTCATCTGTGGCCTGTAATATATAAATATCAAGAAGTCATTAATTTAAACAAATCCACCTGCCAGCTATACAAACATATTATTTAAACCTCATAATTTATCCAACAAAGAAACCAAAGAAAATGAAATAATATTGTAAAACTAATTTAAATTCATACCACATAATTTGCGGGGTCAATGTCAAAACAGTGTCAGTTTAAAAATGATTAAGATAAAAAACAAACAAACTGCAATATACAAAAAAAACACAAATAGTTTAACCACAATAAAATGCTAATGGTTAGAGCTTTTTTCCTCTTCAAAAACAAATAATACAAATTAAATTGTGTTTGTCATTAATCAATGTCGCATAAATTTAATTTATGCAGTTATTATTAAACAAAAACCCCACAAGTTTAAAATGCTCCTGAAAAAAATTTAAATAAATAAAATTATAACAAATTTTGAAATAAATTTATTTAAACAACTTTGTTGTTTTATAAAGTTTTGATAACAGCCTACCTGTCAAAAAGAGCAAACTAAGTAAATAAATAATATAAAGAAAAACAAAAAAATAAAACCTTAAATGGTCAACATAAAAACTGTTTACAATATATAAAAAAAAGAAAACCAAAATGACATTAAGCTGGAAAACGTGTAAGAAAAATTCTAAAGTTGTTTTTTTTAATTTTTCATGACTATCATTTTAATTTGATTCAATGGTCATTAGACATAGCCACCAGGCGCCGAATATGATCGGTTATTTACCTGTAAATAACACTAAAATTCTCGCAGGTTAATGAGCATGTTCAAATAAGAAACAAAATTATAATGAATAGCCGATCACTGATTCAAGCGCATAATACTTTCAGTTTAAAGATTATATAACAGTTGCCTATAGTAGTCTAATTTCTTTGCATGGAAATTTATTTAACTCTTTGCGGTTGGGTGGTTAGTTTACTAACCACATTTTCTATAGTCTTTAAAACATAGTTTATTGGCATCTATTGCCATTTTGCTAAACAATTACATTTTTTAAAGTCATCGTTTATGATTTTTTGAAAAACTTTGCCGTCATGGTGCTCTGGTAAGATAAATATATTAATTTGAAAATATTGTAAAAATCTGTTTTTTAAGAGACTTTAACCCAATCAATAAAGAAAAGCACAGAGTGTTTATTGTTCATCGAATTCAGTGTTACTTTGATATTTCGGTTGTTTGGTTAGAAAATTTAGTCACAAATATTCGATTTCAAAAAAAAATATACGAAACAAAAATTTACATCATAGTTATTTTTACAACCGTCACGGTGGTTAGTAAACTAACCACTTCACACCACAAAAAACCTTGGAATGTGGTGGTATTTTCATGTTTTGATTTATATTTTCTTACTTTTTATAATAAACTAACCTTGATTAAAGTAAAAATGTAATTGTTTTGATTTTAAACTTATAAACAAAAAAGCGTGTCTGAAAGAATTAATACGAGGGTGGGCGACTTTTAGAATTTCTCGGCTCTTAGGTGGAAGGAAAATACTGCACCTGTTAATAGACATCTGTCAGTTGACAACTGTCAAAACATAAACAAGCTGCATCAATTAGTTTGTTTATGAAAGCAATTGATAGCAGACTACATCGTAACTTAAGGAGAAATTGGTAAAAGGTGAATTTTGTCTAGTTACCAAGCATTGTTTCTTGCGGAAAGAATCATCTCTAAAATAAAGGCTTGATAAGTACTATGGGCACTGTGCACCAAAAGTGTTGTACTGAATTTCGTTGTGGCTGTACAAGCACGTAAGAAGCCGAACTTTCTAGATAACTGGTTGAGGTCTCTATACCCGATACAATTTAAAAAATTACTATATGGTGTTGGCTGATCGCAGATTGAAAGTAGGGGAGATGGTGAAAGCCATAGCCATCTCACATGGCTCAGTGATTACAATTTTGAATGATCACTTGGGTATCCATAACAAGTGTTTCATTCAAAAAGGCATGAACTTTTTGACCAACCCTTGTACATCCCGTTGGACAGGCCTCACGTGGCGGTGCAAACTGGTCGATCCCATAGGCCAAAAATAAAAAAAACAAAGTGAAAAGTTTGTCACCAAATGTGTCATCACTATTTCTTATAAAAGCAAGGTTTTAATATTTATAGTTGTTTTTGTTTTATTCCAACTATACTCTTCAAGAATAGCTTCAAAAGTGAGTGCATGTTGAAGAATGAAAAAGTGGAAAATTAAGCGCAACTTTAAATTAATTAAAACCATATAAAAAAATGTTTTTTTGAAATAAATCAAAATGAATATTGAATTGGAAGGTATTAACTTAATTTTAAGATAATTACAATTGCTGAATTCACAAAACCCCTTGTATCATTGTATCGAGTGTATTATTGAATTCAAATACAATAGTGTAAGCTTGTTGTTGGAAATTTTCATACAAAAATTAAATACACTTATACACTTTTATTTCCCAGCGGGAAAAAATGATAGGACTTCAGTTTGTAGGCCTTCTAAAAGGCATACTTACACATTCCAAAAGATCCGATACTCATTCCACACTGCCTGCTCTTAGAAGGTGTTCAAGAAGGCCTATGAATCCCCTTCTAACAACAAGTGGTTAAATAAAAATAGTCTACATCAAAAAATAAAATACTCTGCATCTCTTTGATTAACTCTCTTTATAAAATTTACAACAATAAATTGCTTGATGTGGCTTCTTATTTATTTTTGTTGTTTTTAAGTATGTAATCAGAAATTATCATGTTTCATAAAATTAAACAAACAACTTCATTTTAATTCTTATTTTTATTTTAGATCTTCTAATAAGGCTTTAAATAGGTCTTCCATTGTAGACGTTCTATAAAACTTGAAAATGCACGACTTTTCATAGGCCGTCCTTTGATGCCTTATTCTAATGCTGTTTTTCTCTTTTAGGCACTTTATTAGGCCTCTCATGTAGCCCTTCCATAAGACTTTGCAGGCTTTGCAGTAGTCCTACCATTCTAGGCATTCCATATGACATTCTCCTACAGGTTTTTGTACAGGCATAAGACCATATAGCAGCCCTGCGAATAGCCCTTCCAAAGTAGACCTTCTAATAGCTCTTCCCAATTAGGCCTTCTAGTAGCCCTTCCTAAGTAGGCCTTCTCTCAGCCCTCTAACAGCAGCGAGTGTGCAAGGCCTTGGCTCGCAATGACACGCCGTGTAAAACTGAAATGATTTTGCAATGCGGCTAGAAGTCCTTGTGTCTGCAAAAGAAGGCCTTTATGAAGGCCTCTTTACTGCATCTTTTTCCCGCTGGGTTTGTATGTTTTAAAAAAGATGTATTGGTTTACAGCTAAAAATTTCTCTGAGCACACATAGTGTGAGAGAGCAATTTGAAAAAATGAGAGTCGGTCTACTTGTTATACATACTACGCTTTCAAAAACATTCATACAATATACAATGGATGTTCACAAACTTATAAACAAAAATTGTATTTAATACAAGATACACAATACAAATTGTTGTGAATTCAGCAAATGTGTTTAGCTTCTTGTGTATTTTTTCGTCCATATATTTCAATTTCAACTAGATTTTTAGTTGTGTTCCCCCCTGAAGTCTCCAATGGGATTTTTTCTGGTTTATTAGTTAATATTCCAAGATTCTAAAATTGGAAATTTCAGCTGCATCCTTTTGCATCTCTTTGATTTATGTCCCATACACCAAAGCGGCCTCTTTGTTTTCGATGTTCAACTTTGAATTTTTGTGAGGTGTTTTGTTAGTATATATTCGCGTTGCTTTGTTATTGTTATGCATGTAAAGAATTGTGTTTGTTTTTTTCTTTTCCACGGACTTTTAATATTTTTACTTTATGAATTTGGTCCTTATTATAAATTGTTTTTGCAATAGTCACATTTTATAATTGCAAACTTTCGCGCTCACATATTTTTGATATTTGGTGCTTAGAATACTGAAAAAGTGAAGGATGTCGTGAAAAACTATATTAAAAATGAGGGCTACACATTTGAAGAAAGTCATTTAGAAACACGCTTAAATTATAATTGCAAAAAAATTAAAAAATTTTGGCAAAAATGCAATCGTATGAAAACAAAAGTTCAAAATACATATTCTGATTGGCTTGCCTAAAGGAGGAGTCGATTTTATTAAACTCACATGAGCGGGCGGACCACGCCCAGATTTAGTTTGCAATTTTTTCAGTAAGAATTCTTATTGATTTTTAATTTTTTATCAATTTTAAAAAGTTTATAGTTTCACTTATATGCGGTGTAGCAGTTGTCCAATTACGCCCATTTTTGAAAAAAATGTGTGTGATATCCTTATTACATATTATACCAAAAATTATAAATGTACTATTAATTATTACCGAGATATGGAATTTTGATTAACTAGAATGTCATAACCTCGCACTGGGGTGAATTTGGATGCTAAGGTATGGTAGGGGGGTGGGTATGAGCCATCAGCCACTCCCATTTTATCATTAAATAGTTCTGACATATTTATAAAGCTGTGACCGAAATTGCAAGTTGATACATACACTGGAAGTATTTTTGGCCGCCGACTCCATACAGCACCGACCACTGTGCGGTGGTGTGAGACATTCGCTTGTGAGGTTTTCTTAAGTCGCAGATATATGCGAATGAGCCACAAACGACAGCGCTCCTAAAAGCCAACATAATCCATGCCATCAGTAAAATTCAGCCTAATTTATGTACCAGAGTCATGCAAAATTGGACATTTCGGATGCGAGCAGCTCTGCGAAGGCGCAGCGGATGTTTACACGATGTTATATTCCATACAAAACGGCATCGATAGGCTTCTTATCTATATAACTATATCAAAGAGTAACGTGAACGACTGATTCATTCGTCATAGCACAGCCAAAACCGCTAAAGCTAGAAACTTTATATTCGAGTAATAGGTTCGTTTGACATTATATAGATCCACTAATAGGGGATACAACGGGCATAATCGGGTAAAAGCTGTACCTCTATATATGCAAAATAAATAAACCTAAAATTACATTTAAATTTAATCCAAAAAAGAGCCGGTCTGGTACTTTTTGGAAATGCGAAATTTTAGATGGCCAAAATACGTAGAAATAGTACCAGTAAAGTACCCTTTGTTAACCTTTGGAACATTTTTTTTTAAATTCGAATTTTCATGGGAGAAAATGGTATCACTTTTTGGTACTTTTTTATTAAAATTAATTTTTTATTGCAGTTTTTACATAGTTAATATGAAAATATGTGAAAATTATTTCTAGACGGGCAAAAAAGAGCCCAAAAAGGGGGGTGAAACCGGTCATTTGAATATTATTTATTCAAATTCAAAATTAAAACAAGTATGAAAGTATGGTCGGTCAAGCCCGAATTCATCCAGTTTCAATAGGCTTCGTCCTTAGGTTAAAGAAATTTTACATCCCAAATTTGATCGAAATATCTTTAAAATACCCTCCCCACTATGGTGGTAAAGGGTATACAAGATAAGATATTCTTCCAACCACACATAAAAGAACCCACAAGATATTATTCGGAACTCAGGTACTAAGTGGCAAACTTTTCAGTACACATATTTTGGTACTTTTTAGAAATTCATGTCTACTATTCTATTTTAAGTTCTTTCGGCTACAGTTCAGTAGCCAAAGCCCTTAGACTACACCAGGATGTTTATTGTCATGTTTAAAATACTAATTTTATTTTCAAATATAGTTTTTCACCCAATTCACCATTAGTTCAAATGGTGTTGAAAATTCTAATCTAAGTATAGTACAGACATAAACCAAAACCTTCATATGACGTATTTCATATTTGGGGTATTCACACGGTCTGCTATTAGTCATATTGTCATAATGTTCTAACATATTATAATAGTTGTTGTTGTTTTTTAAACAAATAAAGTATTATTTTATGACAAAACAATAAACATACACAGAAAAAACAGATTCGTGATAGCAACCGAATTTGTTGCCAATCGAATGATTCTGCCTTAGAGACCGAATTTTACAGTTGTGGCTACAAATTTTTAGAAAGGGTAACAAAAGTTTGGTTGCTTCAACCGAAATTCTTCTTTTTTAACTGAATTTCTGTTGATAGAACCGAAAAATTCTATGTGTGCAACCGAATCATTCGATTGGCAACAAATTCGTGGGCTATTACGAATCTGTTTTCTCTGAGTAGTTCAAATAGTGTTAGAACTTTTTTTGTTTGAAACACAACAAAAATTTGTTTAAACTATCATAATATATTACGACATTATGACAATATGACCAAATAGTAGACCGTGTGAATAACACAATTATGTATAATTTTTTATTACATTCATATTTAATATTCACTTAATGTGATCAATTTGCGTCTTCTATGGGTAAATGAAATATAAAATTGGATTTTTTATAATTTTTTTTTGGTGAAAAGTTCAAATAAAATTTAAAACCTCTAAATAGTATCGTATTTAGATCAAGTATTCAGAAATTGTTTTTTTTTTTTGATAACGGACAAAAAATTGGAATACTAAGAGCTTCGAATGCTGACAAAAGTTCCACCCTAATGTTCATAGTTCAACAAACCCTCTTCGATGTGCTAACACCACTTAATTATTATGCAATGGCCACAGCCAAACATTTTGTATCCACCATTATTACTTTTCTGTTGTTGGTTTTGTTAAATAACCACACAGCAACAATAACAACAACAGCATTAACAAAAAACAATAAGTTCAACGCCATGGCAGGCAAATAAACACACAATAATGCGAGAAAATACACAGGTGAAAGGTGAGATTATTTTATACTTGTATTCATGTATCTGTATATGCACGAGTACAGGTATAAATAACTTGAAAACATTTTATTAAAAACAACTTTTTTTTATAAAACAACAAATAAATAAACTCACTATATGTGGCCACTTCACCAGATAATGTTGTAAATTATGTTTATCATATCATGAATACCATCTAACAGCACATTCCAAAGGGAAATTTACTGCAAGGATACTAGAATTTTCCTACTGCGGCACTTGACAAGGGCAACTGTGTGTTGGAAATATAGTTATTTGAATAATAAATAATTTGCCTTACACTGCATGCTGCTATCTAAATACAACTATCTAATAGATAGATTATAAGAAACCTTTGTTTGTATAGTTATGTTATTTATTTATAGATAATATATTTCCTTGGTGTCCAATAAGTCACCTTATTGTTTTAATAATAAGGTTTTTAGGAATTTATTAAAAATGGCAGTTTTCAATACTCACATAACTATGTATATACAAAGGGAGTTTTCTTTACGTCCAATAGAACTTGAAATTGTAAAAAATAACACAAAAAAGTAAATTTAACCCTCCGTTAGTCGCAACTCATCTGATATTTTTATTACTATTTTAAATACATTTAATATTGTTTTTATGGTTTCGAAATAAAAAGTGAAGAGATTATTTTCAAATGCGTCTTTTTTTATTGATAACAATTTGATATATTGCAACTAGTATCGATTGAAAATGATTGCGACTAACGGAGGGTTAAATACAAAAAAAAATATTCCAAATACCAATACCTGGCATTAACATTTGAACATGATTTCGAGCATATGACTAAAGCGGCTGTCTTAGCCACTTTTTCCAGCCTTTTTTAATATTTTATATGTCATTTTGAAGGGTACATATCTGTCATTTATTCCCACTTTGTTATTGGGCGAATTTTTTTTTTGCTTCGAAAATGTCGAATTTTTACCAAAAAAGCCTAAAATGCTAGGAGTTGAGCCTTAATTTAAAAATAAGTGCCATTGAATCAAACCGATTGCTCACCAAAGTCTATGATGAATGTGTTCCATCGGTTTCAAAGAGCAAGAGATGCTTTGTACGGTTCAGAAGTGGTGAATTTGACACGGAAGATAGAAAACGCCTGGGAAATCCGAAAAAGTTTGAAGACCAAGAATTGGTCGAATTGGAAATATGAATCTATTACGATAACCCGAAGCGTAAAAGATTGTATGTGAAGCCCGATCTCACTCAGGAGATGACCCCTACTCATGCAAATCATTGTGTTAGGGAGGAGAGAACTTTCCTATACTGAAAATGATAATAAACACTTCAGCTGGAAGTTTGTTCCACATACTTACAGTAGGCTAAATAATTTTCCCTGTAGTGTGTTGTGTGGCCCACTGGCCAATCGACCACAAAGGGATGCGTTCTTGATGAAAAAAGTGTATAATGTAAACATCTGGGGTTATCAGGAACAAGTTCCATAATTTCGTCAGAACACAGTTCATTGTAGTACCGATAGAACAGCGAAACGCAGCACACATTGCGACAGTGCTCCAGCGATTCAATAGAGTTGGATACCCTAGTGTCAAAAATAATCACCTTCACCCTCTCTTCAGCACTGTCGGGAAGCTCCAAAATATACTTGAAGCACTGGTCCATACATGGAAGTTGTATTCCTTTTTTGGTCGGATATAGGTGATGTAAATAGTGAGGAGATAATATGGAGTAAAGTAATTCCTACACCGTATCGAATGCTTCTTTCGACACTTGATGTGTTTAGACCAGCAGACATCATATTATACAAAATATTTACACCACCCATCAATACAGATGAAGCGACATGGTCAGACACGTTCATTTTTGTGTCAACATGCAACACTGAGTCTTGCGACCGTTAAAAGCGACCCTATTTGAAGCATTGCGGTACCCCTGAATTTATCATGAACTCGTTTGAAATGAGATTTCATCTATAATAACTCGTATAGTGCGATTTCTCAGAAAGCTCGATATAAATCGATAGAAGTTAAAACCGACACCAAAAGCAATAAGTTTTGATAAAAGCGCACCATGCTACATTTTATCGAACGCCTTGGAAATATCTAGAGCGTACTCTATGGAAGACATACGGGCGATCGTTAAGTAAATTGTTATACTCCAAATATTTAACCAGATGGTGGTTTACTATACTTTCCATGATTTTGGAAAGTGCAGAACAAATTGCTATTGACAGGCAACTTTCAAAGTGGCGAGCTTAGAGTTGTGAACATTGAACAGCGACTACAATTTCACTGCTCTGACAAATCTCAAGAATCTTCAATATGGAATTGAAAAGGACATCGAAGCTTGATAGTATAATACCCCTTCCCGCAATTGAGCTTCTATAAAGAAACCAGAAGTGCAACCTGAAGCATCCTGACATTAAAAAAGAAAGTCCAAATAAATTGTCCAATTTTATAGTACAAATATCCATATAATTAATTGTTGTTAATTTACCTGTTTAGTGACCAGTTTTATACCTTCGCTACTAAACAATATAACAACAATTAGCACAAGGATATCAGTATCGTCACAACACAACTGATTCGTTTGAAGAGACCATTGATCAAAAAATGCCCAGAGTATGCGGCCAGACATGAAACTGTAATATTTCATCATGGCAACAGTCGGCCATTAGAATGAAGTGGTTGGGAAGTCTTGCTCATCGGCCTTATAGTCCAGACCATGCCCCGTCCGACTACTATTTGTTTCGATCGAAGTAGAACGCTCTCTCTAGGATACGCTTCACTTTGGAATAGAGTATCCGATACTGGCTTGATTCGTTCTTGGCCTCAAAAGGTTCTTTTGGCTCGGAATCCACATGTTGCCATAAGATGGGAAAAGGTCTACTTTGAATAAATTTATGTTGTACAAAGATTTAAAAATAAAAGCTATAAATTTGAAAAAATACAGCATTTTTAATATTTTCAATATTTTGATTTTTATTTCGATATTGAAAAATTTAAACACTAAAGAGTTTCCTATAATGAACATTAACTTTAAATTAAGTTCATTAATATGTCATATAATTGAAATTGAATTCCATTTCAAAGGGCATTGTATCAGTCGTTTATGTTCCACTTTCTTTACCAAACATGTCAGCTATATATAATTTTCCCTTTTTTATGATTTCATACAACTTCTGACCCTAAGTAGTTATTAATAGAATGTTCATTTTGTTCATGTTTTAATAAAATTATTAACATATTTTATTTTTACATTGCCATTTACCGCACTCGATTTAATAATAGCAATATTAAACAAGTGAATATGAATGGAGTTCAATTTATGTGACCATAATTGCAAATAACTGACAATAACATGGGGTGAACATTAATAATGGCATTTAAGTGGTTTTTGAACACATGTTTTGTACTAATACGAATATTAATTTCAACAATTTTTATCATGCAGACAATGAGCTTGATGTTAATAAAGTGTATTTTTTTAATGGGCATAAATAATAACATAATTGAGGGCAGTTTGTATTCAATAATTAAAAAACGTTAGATGTATTTTGATGTTATAGTAATTCAGATCTCATATGCAAAATATTCTTATCAAAAATTAACAAACTTTGAATACTAAACCAGCCATCCCTAACCAATTCCTTTTAATTTATTTATTACATTCTCCACAATTACTTCAAAAAACATAATATTCTTTTTTAATTTGCCTACCACTAAATTTATTCATAAGTGTATGAGAATTTATTGAAATAAATACGTGCTTTAATTAAATTTTGTTTCCATATATCTATATTTCAGTATATAGATGATATCTATATTCCAGAGCTATAAATGAATCATTCTTTTTATACCCTTCACCTTCGTGAAAAGGTTTTATATAAGTTTGTCATTCCGTTTGTAATTTCCACAATATAATTTTCCGACCATGTAAAGTATATATATTCTGGATCCTTATAGATAGCGAAGTCAATTAAACCTTGTCCGTCTGTCTGCCTGTCTGTTGAAATCAATTTTCTGAACACCCCAGATATCTTCGGGATACAAATCTTCAATAATTCTGTCAGACATGCTTTCAAGAAGTTTCCTATTTAAAATCAGCAAAATCGGTCCACAAATTAACCTATAATCTGGATTACTAAGTCATTAATATAGACAATATGGATATCTAATGATAGATATTTCAAAGACCTTTGCAACGATAAGACCACATAGTAAGACCACATAGTAAGTTAGAATGGGTCAAAATCGAAAAAAAATGTTTTAAGACTATTTTTTTCCCAAAAAAAAATAAAAAAAATTTTTTTTTAAATTTTAAAATTTAAAAAAATTTAAATAACAACAGCAGAAGGGGGACCATATGCCACTTTTTTTTTTGAGGCGATCTCAAAATAAAACCACAATACATATTCTTAATTTTTTTCTTGTTTCAGATACTTAGATACGTTGGCTTTAGTTTTGATTATTTCAATCTTGCCTATCTCATCTTCATATATATATTTTTTTAACATTTCTATTCTGCCGCTACCTGACAATTCCAGTATATCATGGAAATTTCAAATCTAAGAACTGTTTGTCTTTGGACTATACTAGGTGATACACAAAACGAGAGTAATACTTGCTGTCTTTTACATTTAGTTGAAGAACAAAACGACAGTGATTACTGTAGATTTATTTACAAAATTAATTTAAATTTCAATCAAATCAAGTGAGTTGGAAATGAATTGCTAATTCTTTTTCTAATTCATTTGAATTAATTCAAAATCAATTAAATTCAAAGGAATTAGAAATGAATTACAATTCACTTTGAGTTGGAAATTAAGTGCAATTAATTGTTATCAAATTCATTTGAATTGACTCAAATTTCATTCAATTAATTTTTGTTTGTTTGTGTCAAAATGTTTAATTAAAAATTAGCTATTTCAGTGCATGAATACTTCTCGAATTCAAAACTGAATGATTCATTTACAGCTCTGCTATATGCATATATTGGTAGATTAGGATGGCACCAAACAAAAATTTGTTTCAAAATAAATTGAAAATTTAATTCTTTTCAAATTAAAAGCCTTAAAATATGTGTTCTAGAACTATGGCTGGAATAAACTTTCCTACACTTAGGCTCCAAGGAATCAGTTTCACCCTAATCTACATACATATATTTCGACTTGAAGTTTTTTTGTATTTTCCTTACTGCGGTCAATGGCACTATATTAGCACTCTTGATATTATGGGAATTAAGAAATACTTTTTATGGTACGTAGTTTCTAAAATTAAACTAAAAGTTTAATGAGAAAACTTAATGCAATAAATAAAGTTGGAAAAACTTTGTGCATGCGTGTCTACGAATGCTTCATATCTAATAAGTTGTAGAAAATTATATGGGTGCATTGTATTGTTGTGAAGAAATATGAAAGTAGAAACA
This sequence comes from Calliphora vicina, assembly GCF_958450345.1. Taxonomy (NCBI): domain Eukaryota; kingdom Metazoa; phylum Arthropoda; class Insecta; order Diptera; family Calliphoridae; genus Calliphora; species Calliphora vicina. The sequence goes on along the minus strand of NC_088782.1, from coordinate 34,161,312 downwards.
TATTAAAGACATTATATGAGAAAATTTAAAAGTGCATTTAAATGTAGAATATAAATTAAGTGCTGGTTCACACATCCCAAGTTTACTTGAGTAAGTCTTGAGTTTATAGAAGAGAGAGGAAGAAAAAGTGAAAAATCTTTCCAATCTCCTCTCCTCTTTCATCTAGAAATTCAAGACTTGAGCAAGTCAACTTGAAGCGTGTGCACCAGCACAAACTAAGTAATTATTACTTGATAGTAGGAAGGCAAAGGCAAAGGCAAAGGCAAAGGCAAAGGCAAAGGCAAAGGCAAAGGCAAAGGCAAAGGCAAAGGCAAAGGCAAAGGCAAAGGCAAAGGCAAAGGCAAAGGCAAAGGCAAAGGCAAAGGCAAAGGCAAAGGCAAAGGCAAAGGCAAAGGCAAAGGCAAAGGCAAAGGCAAAGGCAAAGGCAAAGGCAAAGGCAAAGGCAAAGGCAAAGGCAAAGGCAAAGGCAAAGGCAAAGGCAAAGGCAAAGGCAAAGGCAAAGGCAAAGGCAAAGGCAAAGGCAAAGGCAAAGGCAAAGGCAAAGGCAAAGGCAAAGGCAAAGGCAAAGGCAAAGGCAAAGGCAAAGGCAAAGGCAAAGGCAAAGGCAAAGGCAAAGGCAAAGGCAAAGGCAAAGGCAAAGGCAAAGGCAAAGGCAAAGGCAAAGGCAAAGGCAAAGGCAAAGGCAAAGGCAAAGGCAAAGGCAAAGGCAAAGGCAAAGGCAAAGGCAAAGGCAAAGGCAAAGGCAAAGGCAAAGGCAAAGGCAAAGGCAAAGGCAAAGGCAAAGGCAAAGGCAAAGGCAAAGGCAAAGGCAAAGGCAAAGGCAAAGGCAAAGGCAAAGGCAAAGGCAAAGGCAAAGGCAAAGGCAAAGGCAAAGGCAAAGGCAAAGGCAAAGGCAAAGGCAAAGGCAAAGGCAAAGGCAAAGGCAAAGGCAAAGGCAAAGGCAAAGGCAAAGGCAAAGGCAAAGGCAAAGGCAAAGGCAAAGGCAAAGGCAAAGGCAAAGGCAAAGGCAAAGGCAAAGGCAAAGGCAAAGGCAAAGGCAAAGGCAAAGGCAAAGGCAAAGGCAAAGGCAAAGGCAAAGGCAAAGGCAAAGGCAAAGGCAAAGGCAAAGGCAAAGGCAAAGGCAAAGGCAAAGGCAAAGGCAAAGGCAAAGGCAAAGGCAAAGGCAAAGGCAAAGGCAAAGGCAAAGGCAAAGGCAAATGCAAAAACACCTCAGCACTGCCAATATGAAATTTTATTAAGATATCTCAAGTACTTCAAGAGTTAACAATTTGTTTTCAAAATAAAAAGTTTCTAAACAACTGTGTGAATGTATATCACTTTGTTTTAGTTTTGTGACTGACTTGTTTTTAAATGCTTTGAATAAATTAAATTAATTAAAATCTTCACTTCCCTGTTTCCTTCAAAATCAGGAAATATGTTAAAAATAAGCCCATGACAAGCATTTCCCATTACGCTAAATTAACACTCCTAATTAATATTTAAAAAAACCCGCAAATACTCCCCAATGCCCCCTCCCATACACCTTTCATCTTTAGCGTATGACAGGCAAAACAGAAATGGCAATCAACAATAAAAATATTGTATAAATTTCAATAAACATACTTTCGTATTATCACCGGTATTTTTGTAGCTCCATTATGCCTTTTTAATGTTTTTGCTTTTTGTTATTTGGAAATTGGAATTATTTTTCTCAAACATTCGAACAGCACTCAAATTACAAATTGTTTTAACTACCATTTTATGTTGTTGTTGTTGCTGTTGTTTTTTTAATGTTTTTGCTCATCGTTCTTTGTTAGATTATCTGGGGGCTATAAATCAAATTGTATACTCAACTACCATAAAAGCTCTTCTGCAAATAACCTAAAGTAATAAATAATTTACCTTTTTTTTCCTCTGTCGTTATGCTGCCGCTGCTGCTGCCACCAGAACTCAAACGTAACTATAGTAGTCACTTTGTGTTGCCTTTTGTGTGTAAGTGTGTGCTTGTCATTATTAGCTTTTCTTTACCTTTTTTACAAAACAAACAAAAACAAGACGCATTTGTAGGAGATGTATACAAATTTCACTTTGATATTGAAGATATGCGTATTAATACACGATTTATTGAAATCAGTGGTTCCCAAAGTAGAATGTTTTCTTTTCCATGAAACAAAAACAAATTTGAGACATTAAAAAAAGTTTTTATTTTAATGAACATTTTCAAAACTACTGTATAATTTTATTATTTTGAATGTAAAATAAAATATTTTATTAAAATTTGTAATATTTCCCTTGCATAAAAAATTTCCCTTTAAGGGAAAATCTTTTTCATTCCTTTCAATATTAAAAATCATTATTTAATTTCATTAATTTTACATTCAAAATTTGAATTTTATTAAAAATTTTAAACTTTCTCTTGTATAAAAAACATGTCCCCTATAGAGGACATTTTTTAGCTTGCAGATAATTTAATTAAATTTCATTAATTTTATATTATGTTTGAAATTGTATAGAACTTTTAAGGAAAATTTTGTTTTTGTTAATATTTGTAAAATTTCCCTTGCATAAAACAATTTCGCTTTAAGGGAAATTTTTGTTTTCTATTGAATATTCATAATATTAATTTCATTTCATTAATTTTAAATTTAAATCTTTATTAAAATTTTAAAATTTTCTCTTGCATAAAAATTACTCCTTTAGAGGAAATAATAGCATGCAGATATTTTTCAAAATTTTAATTAAATTTTTAATATTATGTTTGAAATTTTAAAGAACTTTTATTTTATTACAATTTTTAAATTTACCCTTTAGAGGAAATTGTAGCTTGCAGGTAATTTTAAAATTTTTAATTAAATTTCATAAATTTTAATATTATGTTTGAATGTTCATAAAATTTGTAAAATTTCCTTTGTATAAAACAATTTCCCTTTAAGGGAATATTCATAATTTTAATTACATATCATTAAATTTAGATTCAAATTTAGAATTTTATTGAAATTTAAAAATTTCCACTTGCATAAAAATTTTAATTAAATTTAATTATGTTTAAAATTTTATAGAATTTTATAAAAATTCTCTTACATATGAATTTTTTAAATTTTATTTTCATTATTTCATCGTTAATTATACCCTCCCCACTATGGTGGTGTAGGGTATAATGCGTTTGTGTAGATGTTTGTAACACCCAAAAATATTAGTTTAACCTTAAACTATACCGATCGACTTAGAACCATTTTCTGAGTCGATTAAACGATGTCCTGCCGTCCGTCTGTCTGGCTCATATATATCTGGTCAAAAATATAAATTATTGAAATTTTAAAAGAAAAATGTTTTTGATCTTTTACTTAGTGTAGGGTATTATATGGTTGGGTTAAAAATTTGTATTAAATTTCATAAAATTTAATGTAATTATTGAAATTTCACTTTAAATTTTTGTTTACACCCTCCCCCCCATATTGGGGGGGAGGGTCTCTACAAATTCTTCTCCAAATAAGTTTTATATATACAAAATTCATGTCACCAAATTTGTTTACGATCGGTCCATAATTAGTCATAGCTCTCATATAGACCCGCTTCCGAAAATCACTTTAACGTGCATAAATCGCTTAAAATATACACACAAAATTCAACATAAATAACATTTATATAGACGTAAATCACACGACTTAATTTCATGGTGATCTGTCCATAATTGGTCATAGCATCCATATAAGGCCCACTTCAGAAAATCACTCAAAAATATAAATTATTGAAATTTTAAAAGAAAAATATTTTTGTTTTTTTACTTAGTGTAGGGTATTATATGGTCGGACTTGACCGAACATAGTTTCTTACTTGTTTTTGTAAAAATTTTGTAAAAATTCCCTTACAAAAAAAAATTCGTTTATAGGAAATTTTTGAATTTTAAAATTTTTTATGTAATTTCATTAATTTTAAAGCTATATTTGAAGTTTTAACGAGATTTTTAAAATTTCCAATACATTTCACTTTAAGGGAAATTTTTGTTTTTTTTTAAATTTTCAATATTTTAATTTCATTCATTCATATCATACAATGCTACAACACTACGACATCAATTGTGAATTGGGCATATAAATTGATTTCATTAATTTTGATGTAAAATTGTTTGAATTCTATATAATTTCCCTTGCATAAAATATCTTTCTTTTATATTTATATTAATTGCAGTGTTTAAAAAACTAGACTACAAGTAGCAGTAGCAACGAAAAAACACAAGTAGTCTAGTTAAAAAATTAATAAAAACTCGGAGTCAATAATTACTACTACTACTGCTACCTTCACATTTTGGTAGCAGCAGTTGTAGTAGTACTAATAAAAGAAAAATTTAAAAGTAGCAGAGTAATTTATTTTCTATTGCTACCTTAAAAAAGAAAAAGTTTTGATGTAGCAGTCATTACTTTTTTATTAATTCTGCTACTTTTAAAATTTAGTAGTAATAGAAGTAGCAGTTGAGGTAGTAGAAGAAGTAGCAGTTAAGTAGCAGCTAAGTAGCAGTTGAGGTAGCAATAAAATAAGTCAAAAATAAAAATCTTCAGCCAAAAAAGTATATTATGTGTTGTTGTTGTGAATGTATATTTGTGTAAGTTGGTCGTGTTGTAATCAAAAGTTCGGATTTTTTTGTTATACACACAGAAAACACGATCTTTCTGTTAGCAACATGAACATCTGAGACGAATAAAAAAGAATAATTCTTTCAAACTCTCTCAAAACAAAAACAACACACAGTGTTTAATTCTGTCAATTTTGATGTTATGACTGAAGATTTTCTTTTTTGACTACTTTTATTGCTACCTTAACTGCTGCATCAACTGCTACTTTACTGCTACCTTAAAAATTAAAACTCGATATAGAGCAGTAGCAATGATTTGTATTTTTATGCAATGTATACTCCATTTACAATTCATGTTTTATTACTACTGCTCTGTTAAGAGTTTTATATTTTGGAAGTAGCAGTAGTTTTAAAAAAACAAGAAAACGAAAAAAGACAAATGCTACTGCTACCGCTACATACACTTTTTTGAAGCAGTAGTTGTAGCAACAGTTAAAAATTTGTTAGTTATCGTAGCTTTTTAAACACTGATTAATTATTCAAGCAAGAATTTTAATTTCGCGAATGGATGAATAGATTCTAAATAATCTGTTTTGTTTTAAAACCAATTAAAGCATAGATATCAAATATACTTTTTATTGAATTGACAACTATAGTTTCATTACAGTGATGGATTAAAAATGCAATACTTTTGAGAACCTCTGCAAATTAATAATAAACGCCGCAAGGCAAATGCGAAATGAATAAATATTTAACAAATGTTCGTATAAATACAAATTCTTTTGAATTCCCTGTTAAACCTTCGCGATTATTTTATAATAAAAAAAAATATTTCAAAATTTTTAACAACAATAACAACAACAGCAGCAGCAGCAAAGGAACTAACAAAAGCATAAATACTAATTTAACACTGAAAACTCATCACTTCTTAGTCAGCATTATAGGAAAGGTAAAATCGTTGTACCTCCTTTTTCTTTATTTTTTCTCTCATTACTCGTGCCATCAACAATAAATTTATTGTCTTGTTTAAATACTAAATATACTTCTAAGAAATGTTAACTTCAATGTTATTTGCTTAGTTATTTCAAAATAAGTATTAAACTTTCTTATTCAATTTATATCCGGGTGGCTGCAATGTTGAAAGGTCTTAAAGGGGTGGTGGTTTTGAAAGGTATCAATGTAAACTAATTTTAACAAACACTTTAAACAATGGCTATATTGATGAGATCTATGGTGATGAAAGATGCAATAAGTAATTTTGTGTGAAATTTTATAAAGGTAACTTTTAAGTTCTTAGCCCTTGCTAGTGTAGGGCACAAAAACCAGTCAAATTTAGCGGATACTAAATTGCTGTCTGTTCCTTTTAATAATTAGTTCTCTGAAATGTATCCAAACAAGAATATAATTCCGCGTACTTATAAGCATTATGAGATTATAAAATTATTATTTATAATAGAAGGTTGGTTAAAACATAATACATAATAATATGTTTTTTTCTATTATGTTCCCTTGGGATAAAATTGTATAAGACCTTTTATTTTAACTGGAAAAAATAGAATATTTTTCAATTGAAGTACTGCATGCTCAACTGGACAAATAAAAGGATTATTTTTAATAGCTAATACTATTATGTTAAATAAGTATCTACATAATTTATGTTTTATTATTATTATTATTTAAATTTCTTAAAAATTACAGGATTATTTAATATTAGTACAATGTTTTATATTAACAAGTAAGAGTGCTATATTCGGCTATGCCGAATCTTATATACCCTTCACCTTTGTTGTGGATGCATTATTATTTTTTATAATTTTTATATATGTATGTACATTGCCCACTTTCAGCGTACAGCATCCTAAATTTATCAAGAACACCAAAAACAACAACAACGCCGAACGAAACAAAACACCAAAAGAAAAAACAAAAACAAAATATGCAAGGCAATGAAACCAACACACATCCAAACATACGTTTAATTGTATAAAAAACAACAACAACGACAAAAGAAACAAAATACGCAAAGCATGCACATTCAAACATACGATTTGTTGTTTTTTTGTCAAAAAAAACCAACACACAACCAAACTAAACTTTAGTTGTATAAAAAACAACAACAACGCCAAAAGAAACAAAACACAAAAAAAAACAAAATACACAAAGCTTGCACATCCAAGCATACGTTTTGTTGTTTTTTTGTCAAAGCATGCAATACATTGTGTTTTTTGATGAAATTTTCAGAGGTTGTCTCGGATTTTTGCTCATATCTCCGTTATTTATGGACGGATTTTGCTGATTTTAAATAGCAAAATTCTCGAAAGTATGTCTGACAGAATTGTTGAAGATTTGGATCCCGAAGATATCTGGGGCCTTCAGAAAATTGATTTCAACAGACAGACAGACAGACAGACAGACGGACATGGCTTAATCGACTCCGCTATCTATAAGGATCCAGAATATATATACTTTATAGGGTCGGAAATGAAAAATGTAGAAATTACAAACGGAATGACAAACTTATATATACCCTTCTCACGAAGCTGAAGGGTATAAAAACAATTGGTTGTAATTCATTATTTCAGTAAGATAGAATGATATATTTGACATAAGATATTAAAAATCCAAAAGTGTTTACGGACAATACTAGAGTTGGCTTGTTCATTAACGAAAAAGGTCAATTGTTCACTTCAGTCAAATGAAAAGTGTGAAGTTGATCAGTCTTCTTGTTCTTTACTATTATTATTGTTACGTTTTTAATTTCTAGAAACGATGTTTTATAAAAGCGATCTGTAGTTTTAAAATTGCAACTACTCTTTATTTATTTAAACTAAGACAACAACTTGAATAAACATTCTATTTTAATACACATACTTTATAATTAACAAGAATACACAGTAGAGTGAACCTCAGAATTAAGTTTTTTGAAATGTTGAAACGGTACCCGCTGAAACTTTCGTAATGACCTAAAATACCAAAACAATTTTAGCTTGTTCTAAGAAGGGCAACCCGTGCCGACTTTCGATTTAGTTTTGTGGTGCATTTACAAGGGCAAAAATTAATTTTTTTAACGGCAGTTTCAAAACTCCAATTTTAAATTTTTAAAATTTTTTAGTTTTCTATTCACGACCAAAGATGTTGACAATTTTAGTTTTTAAAATTCCAATCTTACGGGCTATTTATGGTCAATCAATTGTTACCAAATGTATAAACAAAAATCAATGTATTTTAATTTTTTATTACTATTTTCCCAACGTTTCGTTTGTTTGTTTCAAACTTCTTCAGGGGTTTTTCTTTTATTGTTGAATTCTATCGACAAAAACATATAAATATTTTATTATAACTCATTGAAAACTTTAGATATCACAGTTTAACTTATTATTTAAAAAAAAAACTGGACTTCACGGCACAGAATTAATAAATAAATAATCAATACAACACAACATATACTATAAGTCAAACTTAATCCTAGTATCACAGAACTTCAACTGATTTAATAACTAAATACTGCAGCGGAATATTGCAGTTTTGTGTTATCTTTTTCCTCTTTCGTATTCATTGCATTGTGTATTTTTTGTTGTATCCTTAAACCTTCAAGAGTGTTCCGTTTGTTCCCGTTTTGTTCTCTGTCCAATATCTTAATATTATCAAAATCCATCTTATGATTGCACTCCCTTACATGCAGAGATAATGCCGTCGTTATTTTTCCTTTTTCAATATCTGTTTTGTGTTCGTTAACTCTCGTCCCCACCATTATCCTTGTTGCACCAATGTAAACCAAGTTACAACTCTCCCCTTCATTACCGTCACCGTTATCTCATAGACATTATCACTCTTAAGTTTGTCAATTTCTGTACCTCATATAGTGCGGAAAAACTATAAGAGGTATTGACATACTTTTTTCACATTTTTATTCCGTATTATGTTGTAAATAAATCCCCAAGTGATGATAAACAAAATTCTGAAATTTGTTTAACAAAATTTTTAAAAATTTGAAATTGGAGTTTTGAAACTGCCACTAAAAAAAATAATTTTTTTTGGTTATACCTGCGAATAGGTTAACTGTATCCTATGAAGATAAAACCTCATATACAAGTAAATATGGATATATTTTAAGTAAGAATAAACTTTTGTTTTAATATTTCTCAAAATATATTAATTTTGTTCCTACATTTCTTGTTCTAGTGGCTCATATCTCAATTTCATCGGCCAAAAGTCCAACTTTTTGTTAATTCCGATTTGAAAAATTAGATAAAAATATTAGCAATTGTGGGCGTGATATGCTGGTAAAGTCAATATTTTATGTTATTTTATATAAAATGTGATTTTTGTAAATTTGATCAGAAGTAAATTATCATTATTCGCAAACGGATGATTTTTTTGTTATGTTGGTAGGATAATAGTCTTTAAGAACTGGTATGATTTGTCACTGTGCCGTTTATACCTGATGTGTTATTAATTTTTTTCTCAGGTACTATATTTTAGCCAAATTTGAATTTCAGTGGAAAAAAAGTGCTTAGGGTTACAAGGGGTTAAACAAATTTTACTACCAGGAGAAAGCCCAAAGTGTCCTCTTTAAGCCTATATATACTTGTTGACATGTTTTGACCTTTTGTTGAACACTTTTTTCATTTGAATGAAATTACTCCCAATTTTTTTTTTCTATTTTTATTTTACCTGTTCATATGACTGGCGCATACAACTGACCATACAAATGTTCTGCCGAAATTATACTTTATCGGTCGTAAATGGTTAATTTATATAGGTATCTCTACAAATTTTGCTGCAAATAAGTTTTATATAAACTGAATTAATGTCACCTAATTTTATGATGATCGACCGATCACAATTAGTCATAGCTCCCATATAAGGCACGCTTCCAAAAATCACTTTATCGAGCATAAATCTCTTAAAAATGTTGGTATAAAACAAAACTCAACACAAATAACTTTCATATAGACATAAATCACACGACCTAATTTCATGTAGATAGGTCCATAATTAGTCATAGCTCCCATATAATGCCCTCTTCCAAAAATCATTCACGAAAATAAATTATAGTGTAGGGTATTATATGGTCGAGCTTGGCCGAACTTACTTCCTTACTTGTTTTCATCTGCTTACAACTTTTTTATAAGTAAAGCTTATGCAAAAAAAAATCCGCATTTTCATACTAAATGCTATAAAATATTAAAAGTTCAATTTTAACCTTAAATTGCTCAACAACTGCTGAATCGATTTTAATGAAAAATTCAAGAAGTTGTCTGTCCATGAAAAAAAAATCTAAAATATCTCTATCGGTTCAAAAGTTACAGAGTTTTGGCGGCTGAAAAACGATAATGAGCCACTGTGTGCCGATTTTTTAATAACTTCAAAAATATTTAACCAATTTTTGTCCTTTATATCTTATTAGAACGACAATTGCGTACACATTTCGATTCTTTTAAATTAAATTGCAAAAGTAATTATTTAATGGCAAAAATGTAAAAAAAAACTGAAAAAATAATTTTTTTCCCCTTGTAAATGCACCTAAAAACTAAATGGAAAGTCTGCACGGGTTTCTTAAAACAAGCTATTTGATGGTATTTTAGGTCATTACGAAAGTTTAACACAGGTAGTACAGTTGATGTTAATTCTAATACTTAGCGCACTCTCTGTTACACAAGTTACTTACATAACTATCTGTTACTATTTATATACATATATACAGTGCCACATTTTAGAAGTCTTATGAATAATGTATCGGCAAAAAACTAGAATGTTCTATTTCCACATTGATCACCTAGATCAGTAATACCTATAAACAATGTTAATAACAGCGAGGGAAATGAATCTGTAACTTCTAAACCCTTAGTTCAATTTGAACGAAATTTAACATGCCCAACGAAGAAGTGTCTTCCAGTGAAAGTTTGAACTTTGACCTATAGCCCCACCAGGGCTACGGCCATGGGTCCCCAAAGTAGGACAACTCGGGTATGATCAATTTTCGAAACGTTGCTATTTCTTCGTCTGTGTTTCGATTTCATATATAAAATTTCCTCGTCGAGCACTTGACGCATTTGAAAATTAAATTTTCAATATATTTACCAACCCTACTTCAGCTTTTTATAACCGGGGTTCAAATTTCCATTTCATTAATTTTATTATTAAAATTTGTAAAATTACCATTACATTAGAACATTTTCCTTAAATGAAAATTTTAGTTTTTCGTTGAATTTTCAAAATTTTTATTTTTTAATTTAAAATTTTATGAAATTTCTCTTACATAAAAAAATTTCCCTTTAAAGGAAATTTTTGTTTTCCATTGAATTTTCAAAATATTAATTTAATTTCATTAATTTTAATTAATTAATTTTAATGCTATATTTGAAATTTTATTAACTTTTGTAAAATTTCCCATACATTTAAAAATTTCACTTCAAAACAAATTTTAGTTTTCCGTTGAATTTTCAAAGTTTTAAATAAACTAGCATAACCCGGTGCACTTCGCTACTCCTACCCTAGTAAAATCTAAAAAAAATATGAATGGATTTCTGATAAAACATTACTACGTACAATGGTAAATAACACATACAAAATATTGTGGATCTCTCATTTACAGTTCGCTTGATCCCACTGCTCTGATCCCACCCATTTTTTAACCTTTTATGTAAATATCAAGCTTTACTTTAACTTTCCTTTATAAGGGAGGGGTCATTCCTACTAAGCCGATCATGCTTAGCTAAACTTCATACAGCGATCAGGAATAAATTCGTTTTTAGCTAACCTCCGTAGAATGGTAATAAATTAATTGATACAGAGTTTAAATAATTTTAGAATTATAGTTATCCAGATGTTCAAAATTAATTAATTAATCCCGATCATTTTATGTAAATTGATAAGAGAGCTATGCGGACAAAGTTTGAAGAACCTTGCAATTATTACATTGTATGGGAGGTGACCACTTTTTCCGACCCCTCCCATTTTGATTCCCCAGATATTCGAAATCAATATTTACTCGGTATGGGAGATGCTCCGCCCTCTAATCTAATTCCGTCTATATTCAGCTTAATTCCGCACAGTAATAAGAAATTAATTCGTAAAAAGTTTAAACACTTTTATAATTATAGTTCTCCAGATATTCGAAATTAAATATTTACTTTCCCGAAAATTTTCAGTGAATCTATGCAAAATCATAAAAGAGCTATTTAGATAAAATTTTAGAAATCTTGCAATTATAGTTCACAAAATATTTAGAAATAACAATTTACTTTGTACTGTTGTTCCGAACCGTCCCATTTTTGATTAAACTTCATGCAGTGATAAGAAATGGATTCGTATGAAGTTTGAAAATCGTCACAATTATAGTTCTGCCCATATTATAAAATAAAAGTATTTACTTATGTATGTATGTACTATTACATATTTACCCCAATATGCACAAACAATTTTTAAATTTGTCAAAGGTTTACAAAAACAATTTTGAATGGAAATTTTGTTTTATAAACCTTTGATAAATTTAAATATTGTTTATGCATGTGGGAGTTGGAAAATAAAAAAAAACACCTTAAAATATATTTATTAAAGCGAATTTAAATTACTAAAGTCTTCTTCTTTGTTTTCTATAACAACTCTCACTTAAAACAGAGCGAAATCAATACTGTTTAATTGTTTCTCTTATTTATTTACAACAACAAATGGGACAATCACACATTGCTTTGTTTACTTTTTAGCTTAAGGTTCACATGTACACGTTTTTGCATATGTGTTAGTAACATCTTTAAACGCTTATAACTCCTAAAAAACTCAACCGATTTCAATAAAATATATATTCTGCACTTCTGTGAATTAAACCCTTTAAAATGGTATATTTCTTGCCCAAATTGAATGTATAATGTGAGCGTAAAAGGGGTCTAAAGAAATCAACTTGCCTATTAATATTATGATGATTTCTTAGTATTCAGTTTTAAATTGCATAAAAAATTCTTATTAACTATTCATCTGAATTTTTATTTTCCGTTGAATTTTCAAAATACTAATTGCATTTCATTAAATTTTACGTAGAATTAAAAAAAAAACTATAATTTGATTTAATTAATTTTGATGTAAAATTTTATTACATTTTTTAAAATTTCCAAATATTTACGATTTTCTTCATTTTTCTTTTATTGGACGAATAACAAATGTCAAACTAAAAACGAAATGATTGAATATCGTGACTGACTCCCAAAATTTTAAATAAAACTTTTGGGAAAAAGTACTTTTTTCTTTCTAAGTTATCTAAAAAATATCTAGGAAGATGCATAAGGAATTTATACTGAAAAATCAAACTTTACATTAAATATTTTAAATGAAAATAAATTTTTAAAATAGTTGATACCGAGGGGACCAGATCCATCCAAAAAACTCCAATTTTTTATATAAAATTCAAAATTTGGGCAAAAGCGCATAGTCGATATAAAATTAATGTAACACATTTTAAATGGCCAAATATGTTCTTAATTATTTTGTGAAGGATTCCGATAACCCCGCGCCTGGTTATCGGAATCCTAGCCTAAAAACCAAAAACTTCCATTTTTGGGAGAAGATGTATTAAGAATTTGTACGTTTTAAAAAGCTAACTTTACATTAAATATTTTAAATGAAAACAAATTTGAAAATCGTTGATGACGAGGAGACCAGATCCATCCAAAAATCACCTATTTTTTTATATAAAATTCAAATTTAGGGCAAAATTTTTAAAGCCTATAGTCGACATAAAAATATAGTTACCCATTTTAGATGGCCAAATATGTTCTTAATTGCGGGATTACTATATTTTGATATTGACTATGCGATTTGAGAATCTTTGCCATAAAATTGAATTTTATATAAAAAATAGGCGTTTTTTGAATTGACTTGGTCCCCTGGGTATCAAAAATTATAATTTTTTTTTTCATTTAAACTATTTGACGTTAATTTAGTATAAATTTCAAAAAGTATAAATTCATTATACATCCTCTTTGAAATTTTTTAGATAACTTAAAAAGAATAAAAGTACTTTTTTCTCAAAAAAATAGCGAAAAATCTACTTTTTTAATTTTTTTTTAATTCAAATGCATGTAACTTTGGACTCAGTCAGGGTTTTTAAAGGGTTTTTTTATTTGATATATACATCTGTTGTTAATCCTATAAAAGAAAAATGGAGAAAATCGGTAAATATTTGGAACCGCGGTCATCAAAAAACTGGAGTAGGGTGGGTAAAAATGTTGAAAATTTAATTTTCAAATGCGGATATCTCCTAAGCTATAAGAGATAATTGATAGCTACGACGATGTTTTATGTAGCTCAAGATTCTATATATGTATTTTTTTGAAAACGGAACACAAACGAAGAAATAGTATCATTTTTAAAATTGACCATACCCGAGGTGTCCTACTTTGGGGACCCTTGGCCCAGCTCCTGGTAAGGTCGTGAGGCCCAGATTCAAAACTTAAACTCGACAACACTTCCCCTTTGAGCATGTGAAATTTCATTCAAATCGAAGTATTGGTTTAGAAGTTACAGATTTATTTCCCTCTTTTTTTTCTCATACCACTGTGTGTCGTCGATGTTAAAGTGCCTCGATTTTATTTTAGAAATAGTAATGCTTTTCGCCTGGAACTAATTGTTTTTCGCCTTTCGTTTGGGACCTATCGAAATCATATCTAGAAAGCATCCTTAAATTAATAATTCATAAGAATCAACAACAATTCACAAGATGAAAGTTAGATAAACTTTTATATATCGGCATTTACCATGAGTGGTAAATAAGAATTTAAAACTGAAACTGGCACTAGGTCAAAAGGCTTTAAAAATCATTTAAAAGTGGCATACAATCTAACACTGTTTAACACTCCTTTACAACTTTCAAAACAAACCCTTGTTTTTCACTATCCTATAAAATACTATACAAAATTAATACTTCCTTAAAATGAAATATGACCCTCAAGTAATTCGAAACAACACCAGAGCCCTCAGCTTTTATATTTTATTTATTTATAAGCTGTCTTTTGGTTTTCTGTTTTTTCCTTTTACTCTTATTATACAATATATTATGATAAATTACTTCCGCTGTCTCAGGTTTTTGTTTTCGCTCTATTACGAAACAAATGTCACATTGACAAACAATCAACAAATTTGTAACAAGAAAAAATAAACAAAAAAAATTCATATAAAATAAAACAATGAGGAGTGTTATATTCGTCTGTGCCGAATCTTGTATACCCATCATCAATATGTGGGTTTTTTTGTTTTATTTTTTGACACTAAAATATAGGGGTTATATAGAAAATGGGGTCAATTATGGACCGATTCTCACAATGAAATCATGAACCGATATTACCCATTTTCAAAAAAATTTTGTCTTCATACAAAATTTCAGCCAGCCTTTCGTTTGGACCCTATCGTGTATTCAACAGACAGACAGACGGTCTGATGGACAGACTCACAGATGAACAGAAGGGCGGACATAGCTAGATCGTTTTAGAATTCTATGAGAACCCGGAAATTGATTGTGGTTCTACGACAAATATTTCGATATGACACCAACGGAATGACAAAGTCAATATTCCCCCCGTTATTTTTTTTTTTTTTGATGGTGGCTCTAATAATATACGAAAACACTTATGTGCCAAATTCTGTATGGTAGGTGTTTCTTTGTCTGAAGGTTTGTGTAATTTCAGCATGTTTATATTACCAGCTGCAATATAATTATAAAATCATAAGCAAATGCTTAGCATTTGTTTCCTGTTATGAGAGCAGTCATAAATAAATAAATTCTTAATACAAAAAAAATTAAATATTAAAAATTTGTTAGGAGCTTAACAGTTGAAATCCAGCTGATCGTTATTATCATTTTATATGTTTAAAAATATTAATGTTTTTATGTTACAGAAAATCTACAACCTTCATGAAAAATTTTCCGTTTTTCCGTATTTTGTTTATTTTTATACCCTACACCACCATAGTGGGGAGGGTATTATGCGTTTGTGCAGATGTTTGTAACGCCCAAAAATATTAGTCTAACACCCACCTTAAAGTATACCGATCGACTTAGAATCACTTTCTGAGTCGATTAAACGATGTCCGTCCGTCCGTCCGTCTGGTTGGCTGGCTGGCTGGCTGGCTGGCTGGCTGGCTGGCTGGCTGGCTGGCTGGCTGGCTGTCCATGTAAACCTTGTGCGCAGAGTACAGGTCGCAATTTTGAAGATATTTCGATCAAATTTGGTACATATTACTTTTTCGGCCCAAGGACCAAGCCTATTGAAACTGGCTGAAATCGGTCCATTATTTCACCTAGCCCCCATACAAATGTCCCCTCGAAATTGGACTTTATCGGTCATAAATGTTTAATTTATCTATGTATCTACACAAATTTCACTCCAAATAAGTATTATATATACAAAATTCATGTCACCAAATTTTGTTACGATCGGTCCATAACTAGTCATAGCTCCCATATAGACCCGCTTCCGAAAATCACTTTAACTTCGACTTAGAATCACTTTCTGAGTCGATTAAACGATGTCCGTCCGTCCGTCCGTCTGGTTGGCTGGCTGGCTGGCTGGCTGGCTGTCCATGTAAACCTTGTGCGCAGAGTACAGGTCGCAATTTTGAAGATATTTCGATCAAATTTGGTACATATTACTTTTTCGGCCCAAGGACCAAGCCTATTGAAACTGGCTGAAATCGGTCCATTATTTCACCTAGCCCCCATACAAATGTCCCCTCGAAATTGGACTTTATCGGTCATAAATGTCTAATTTATCTATGTATCTACACAAATTTCACTCCAAATAAGTATTATATATACAAAATTCATGTCACCAAATTTTGTTACGATCGGTCCATAACTAGTCATAGCTCCCATATAGACCCGCTTCCGAAAATCACTTTAACGTGCATAAATCGCTTAAAAATGTTGGTATACACACAAAAATCAACATAGTTAACTTTAATATAGACATAAATCACACGACCTAATTTTATGGTGATCGGTCCATAATTGGTCATAGCTCCCATATAAGGCCCACTTCCGAAAATCACTCAAAAATCTAAATTATTGATATTTTAAAAGAAAAATATTTTTACTCATTTACTTGGTGTAGGGTATTATATGGTCGGGCTTGACCGACCATACTTTCTTACTTGTTTATTAATTGCTTTCTGCACTAATTGCTGAAAAAAGTAATATTAGATTCTTAATAAATTGAGCTTTTATTCAATACAGATGATAAAAATCTAAACTATTTTCATTTTATTTCTATAATGTTGTCAACATTAAATTTTCCTAGAACACTCGAACGTATACGTTATTGTTGAAAGTTATTTGAAAATAACTCATACGTCACGGCAGACGCAACATGCAGGTAAACTAGACCTGCTCATGAAAGGAATAATATATTTCTCTTGCAGAGTAAATAGCAGTTTTTTATATAAGTTTTTGATATTGTTGAAAGTCTTAGGACTTAAAAATTTAATAATTAAATAATTTTGTATTTTTTACGGACAAAAAAAATTATAATATTTTGATTTCCTATAAAAAAATGATATAATGGTTAAATATATCATTACAAAATTTGGAAGTCATAGAGACCTAAATGTCCTTAAGTTAATGCCATTACAACGGTTGCCATTGTTTGTTTTCAAATCCCATAATTCCTAAAAAAGGGGAAAATTGGTTCCAAAAACTTATTTTTTAGAAAAGTGCCAACTTTGATGTTATTTATAGTTTGATACTAAAAACGCTTTGTATTCATTTAAACAACATATAGTGCTATACAAATATGAAGCCCTTTTGAAGATCGTTGCATTTTTAGAATTTTTTAATCAAACTTAAATTTTTGTCGCATAATTGACCAAGTTTGTATAGGGCTGGGGGATACAGTTTTCGCTTAAGTGTGCCAAATTTTACATAACACGCTTTTGCAATAAGTCCTCTTTCCAGATAATATAAAAGTTTTGTTTCGTACGGAAGAAATATTTTTTCTATAAAAGAAAAATAATATTGACTTTTTTGGGAAAAAACGTGTAAAAAGATGTACGTAACTTTCTATAGGGAGGAGATAACTGTTGACAAATTTGTTTTGTTTTCTTTAAAATATTATCGTAAATATGCGAAAAAAAATTAAACTTTGAACTAAAAGAGATAACCTACAGATGTAAGCATATTTTTTTGTAGACCTTCTCAAGGACTAACTATATTTTATATTTCAGTTCATTCGGATAATAAATAGCTTTTCGCTGATTTTTTTTAAAATGTTAGACCTTGGGTGGCCACTTATCCGCCTACGAAGCTGAACAACTGTAAATCAACTCGAAAACACTTCAGGCCATTGATATTCAGAATCGTTGGAAGCACTTAAAATGAATGAATGAGATATGACCCTTTTGCTCCCATCAAATATAGAGAATTACCATATCGCCATGGATATTTGGCTTTCGTGACGATTCGGCTGGTTGGCTGCACTTCACAACGATGCACCGAGGGATCTTGGTGTCAAAAAGTAAATTTTTCAAATTTTGATAAAATTTAATTATACCCTACACCACAATAGTGGTGAGGGTATTATGCGTTTGTGCAGATGTTTGTAACGCCCAAAAATATTAGTCTAACACCCACCTTAAAGTATACCGATCGACTTAGAATCACTTTCTGAGTCGATTAAGCGATGTCCGTCCGTTCGTCTGGTCGGCTGGCTGGCTGGCTGTCCATGTAAACCTTGTGCGCAGAGTAAAGGTCGCAATTTTGAAGATACTTCGATCAAATTTGGTACATATTATTTTTTCGGCTCAAGGACCAAGCCCATTGAAACTGGCTGAAATCGGTCCATTATTTCACCTAGCCCCTATACAAATGTCCTCCCGAAATTGGACATTATCGGTCATAAATGTTTAATTTATATATGTATCTCCACAAATTCCGCTCCAAATAAGTTTTATATACACAAAATTCATATCACCAAATTTTGTTACGATCGGTCCATAATCATAGCTCCCATATAGACCCGCTTCCGAAAATCACTTTAACGTGCATAAATCGCTTAAAAATGTTGGTAGACACACAAAATTCAACATAGTTAACTTTAATATAGACATAAATCACACGACCTAATTTCATGGTGATCGGTTCATAATTGGTCATAGCCCCCAATAACCCCACTTCCGAAAATCACTCAAAAATATAAATTATTGAAATTTTAAAAGAAACATTTTTTTTGCTCTTTTACTTAGTGTAGGGTATTATATGGTCGGGCTTGACCGACCATACTTTCTTACTTGTTTTTTTCTTAATTTAGTCCATATAAAATTTTAATGCTCTACGACCACTCCTTATAATTTTTGCACAAAAATGTATTGCATTTGGATTGCATGGGCGGTATGCGGTGGGCATGGCCGATTTTAATAAAACTTAGCATGCGTTCTTCTTTTGTTTCAGAAAATATATGTACCAAATTTCTAGACTTTTACTTGGATAGGAACAATTTTATGCGAAAAAATCTATTTGGATTGTATGGGTAATGGGCGTTGGGCGTTGTCGATTTTGATAAAATTTTACTTTTTTCTTAGGTTGTTCCATATAATTCTCGGTGCCAAATTCCAGCGCTCTACGACCACTCCTTATAATTTTTGCAAAAAAATATATGAAGCCATCCCTCTTTGCGATGGGCAGAACGTTCTCTCCGAAATTGACTTGATTAGTTCTTGTCACACTTCGTAGATTTCCATTAAGCGTTTGTCTCTAAATTTTGCATACAAAACGGCTGCATACAAATTGGATAAATAATGTTACTTCTTCCGATATCAAAAAAATTCCATATTTGAATACTGTTTAAACATTTGCAATAAACCTAAGCTTATAGAGAAATTTATCTTTCTAACAAGGTATAAAACAATAATTTCGAATGAAAAATAACAAAGTTATACGAGTTTTATCTGACCAAATATTGAGAAAAAAGTACTAGTTTACTCATATTTTACTCGCATTTCTATTGTTGACATAGTTGTTTACATAACTTTTGCATGTAAAGCAGTGAGCAAATAATACAAAAATATCGTTTTTCTTGAATATATGACGTAGGGAAATGCTTGGTTATTTTTAACTCCATGTTCATGCTTTATACCTTGTTAGAAAGATAATTTTCTCTATAAGCTTAGGTTTATTGCAAATGTTTAAAAAACGGTATTCAAATATGGAATTTTTATTAAGATATCGGAAAAAGTACCATTATTTACATAATTTTACAACTTTCAATCGATTTCCGACACGTGTTCTAGTTATCCGTTTTCATTTAAATTTTGCAGTAGTTTGTTTTAGCTACTAACGAACAAAATAAGGCCCATCCAAAGCAAATCTATTTTTTAAGGGCATGTCTAATGTACATTAGGGTACATTAATAAACGAAAGTTGGATTTTGGCGATTCTCACCCTCCAGTTTTGTGAACATTAGTAAAAAAATCATCCTGAAAAAATTTTAGGTAAATCGGGGTTTTGAGATGCATTTACAAGGGAAAAATGCATTTTTTTCAGTTTTTGTAAAAATTTTGCCATTAAAAAATTAATTTTGCAATTTAATTTAAAAGAATCGAAATGTGTACGCAATTGTCGTTCTAATGAGACATAAAAAACTGAAATTGGTCAAAAAATTTTAAAGTTATTAAAAATTCGCCAGGCTATTAACGTGTCTCAGGCAACTAGAACAAGAAAGGTAGGAACAAAATTAACATATTTTGAGAAATAATAAAATAAAAGCTCATTTTTATTTAAAATATGTCCATATTTACTTGTATATGAGTTTCTGTCTTCGTAGGATAGCGTTAACCTATTCTTAGGTATGAACAAAAAAATAAAATTTTTTTAACGACAGTTTTAAAACTCCATTTTCAAATTTTTAAAAATTTTGTTAAACAAATTTCAGACTTTTTTGATCATCTCATTATTATTTATTACGAATATAATAGGGAATAAAAATGTGAAAAAATTATGAAAATGTCTCTTATAGTTTTTATTTGGCGAATGAGCTCTATTTCCTTACTCTTGTGAATTTTAAGCAAAACTTATTCAGAGTATTATAGTCCAGATAATTCTAAATATACACTGAAACTTTTACTAAAATCGGAAAAGCTAACCCTTAAATCATGAAGGTCAAATTTTTCAATTCTTTTAAATTGAATTGCAAAATTAATTTTTTAATGGCAAAATTTTTACAAAAACTGAAAAAAATTCATTTTTTCCCCTTGTAAATGCATCTCAAAACTTCAGAGGGCTTGCGGCACGTCTTAACCACAACCTATTTACCTAAAATTTTATCAGGATGATTTTTTTACTAATGTTCACCAAACTGGGGGGGTGAGAATGGCCAAAATCCAACTTTCGTTTATTAAGGGCCACCCTAATGTACATATAACTATAAAGTATTTTATTTACGGACGATACACGTAGGTTATTAGATTTTAGTTTCTAATAGTTACTATTTTTAATTGGTTCGTATGACATGTGCAATTTTATATTTTAATAATTTGCAAACATTTTCTGGAAAATATTTTATAAACGGACAATCGACGCTTTAAATTAAATATACTGGAAAAAGTATAATTTTATTAAAAGCTTTTATTTAACTAACATAGCAAGTTATGTTTGTAAGTTGAGGTCAAATTTTGTAACTGAATTTTGAATTAAGTAGCTAAATTTCGCGACAAGCTTTTATATCATATAAATTCTATAATGTAATAAATAGTTTAATGTAATATAAAGTTTATTTGATGCTTCTTCTTAGAGCATTTAAATATTTTTTTTTGTTTTAATTTTTTTTCTTATTACTTTATTTTTAAGTACTTAAATCAGAAATTTTACTTAAATATTTCATAAACACTCATCAAAACTTCTATTTATTAACTAACATGTTTCCGAGAAAGGTTTAGTAATAAATGCACAATAAAATAACTGAGTAAATATTGTGTATGTTAATATTTTTGGTGTTTAAATGGTCTGTAAAAGGAGAGAACTAACCCAGCAGATAAGCAAGTAGTAAATTGACAGTACTTGTCACTAATGTCTGATCAATTTAACTGACTTTAATTTACATATTTTGGGTCATTTACATGTATGAGCTCTTTGTATTACAGAGATAAGATAATTGGTTACTTTATACATCACATATTATCAGCAAGAAGACAATTGACGCTTAAGTGTATCCAAGTAATCTATAGTGTAGTCACTTTAAATGTTTATTTTGTTTTGCATTTTTTTGTGAGTAATTCGTACAATCTGGTTTTGTACAAATTGTGTTGATATAATTTTCATAAAGTTTATATTATTTTTCCCATGTAACCTAGAGTGACTTCACTTTAGTGCCTCTAACTAATCTATATTGTAGTCACTTTAAACGCTTATTTTGTGCAGCACTATAGTTAGTGAGTAATTTATTAGAGATTTGTTGAATTTATTTTTTAACGCTTTATTTATTTATTGAATCTGCCTTTTATAGGCCTAACAACAAGTATTGAAATCTTATAACTTAAATTAAAAGTAGAATTGTTCGTAAATTCTCTGCGAGTTGTTAAGTTTTCCCTAATTAATTTGCCAATTAAAAAACATAAGTTAGACATATTATATGTCAACGGATAGGGAATTTTGTCTAATTTTCAAAAATATATATAACTTTTTTACAACTAAAAAAATCATGGAATACTTTTTTAAAAATATGACAAAAAATGTTTTTTTTTTGAGTTTTTGCAAAGATACAAATATTTTAATTTGAAATAAAATTTTTATTATTGAACACCAATTTTTAAATTTGTAATCAGGAATCCAGCAATTCCCAAATCTATATATGCGATCGTTTTGAAATCGGAA
Organism: Calliphora vicina; assembly: GCF_958450345.1. Classification (NCBI taxonomy): domain Eukaryota; kingdom Metazoa; phylum Arthropoda; class Insecta; order Diptera; family Calliphoridae; genus Calliphora; species Calliphora vicina. The sequence goes on along the minus strand of NC_088782.1, from coordinate 34,138,912 downwards.
CACAGCCGAAGAAATAGGATCGTTTTAAAAATTGAACATACCCGAGGTGTCCTACTTTGGGGAACCCTGGCCGCACCCCTGGTGGGCTGATGCGGTCAAAATTCAAAACTTAAACTCGACTATACTTCGTCTGTGCGCATGTCAAATTTCATTTAAATCGGACTAAGGGTTTAGAAGTTACAGATTTATTTCCCTCTTTTTTTTCTCACACCACTGTGCACCGTGTAATAATTAAAAAAGTTATAAAGAATTGAAAACATATATAATTTTGTACTTAAATAATTCGTATTGTCTGAGAGGAATAGAAAATGGCCCCGTAGTTATGAAAAAATATATATTATAGATTCAGTTGCTATTTTTTATAAATTTTATTGGAGGAGATAGTTCATAACAATATGTATCAATAAATGTTTTATATGTTACTCTTATTTAAATTTTATATTATTTCCTTCAAATAATTCTTATGTTGCCGGACTATTCAACAGTAAACAAATTACAATTATAATCAAACATTATTTTGATTATGGTCAATGGTCAGTAAACTTATCTAAGTATTTTGAAAAATTTCATTGACCTCATTGAACTTTGAACTCTAATAGAGTCGTTCGAAGTGTCACTAAAAGTATATAGTATTTAACAGAAATTCAAGGTGGTAAATGACATATTTAATTGAAATTTTCATTTCCACCCACGTATGTGTAATTATGTTGCTATAGTGCCACTTATTTGTTTTGTATGATTTTCTATTTTTGCTGGGTTTTTAATCATGCAGTCATTTGTCATCTGTTAAATATTATGATACAACTACTCATCAGTTAAAGCATAGAAATAATAATCTTTGTTTGTAAGTACATAAGAAAGAAAGAGAGTTAATAATTTTTGTGCGTTAGAAAATTAAATGTGTTCATACACTTAAATATATGAGGCAAATCAAAAAGATTGCACAATAATTTTTCTCTGCAGAGTCATTGCACTCGGCACTCATTATTTTAAAAATATTTTGACAATACAAGAGAATTCAGTATGACTTTCCCAAATTAACTTAAATATTAATCTGTTCATGAATAAAATCTGCCTATAGTTAAAGGTCCCACACGTCTTTAAATTTACCACCTGTTCGCAATACAAATATTTAAAATATATTTCCGGAAAAAAATCATCATTATTTCAACAAAATAATAAATGTTTTTTCATTTCAAATATTTGGCGTAAAGTTAGCTTTCCAAAAAGTACAAATTCATTATATATCCTCTTAGAAAATTTTTAGATAACTTAAAAAGAATAAAAGTACTTTTTTCCAGTGTTTAAAAAGCTACGATAACTAACAAATTTTTAACTGTTGCTACAACTACTGCTTCAAAAAAGTGTATGTAGCGGTAGCAGTAGCATTTGTCTTTTTTCGTTTTCTTGTTTTTTTAAAACTACCGCTACCTTCAAAATATAAAACTCTTAACAGAGCAGTAGTAATAAAACATGAATTGTAAATGGAGTAGAGCATAAAAATACAAATCATTGCTACTGCTCTATATCGAGTTTTAATTTTTAAGGTAGCAGTAAAGTAGCAGTTGATGCAGCAGTTAAGGTAGCAATAAAAGTAGTCAAAAAGAAAATCTTCAGTCATAACACCAAAATTGACAGAATTAAACACTGTGTGTTGTTTTTGTTTTGAGAGAGTTTGAAAGAATTATTCGATTTTATTCGACTATACATACATTCACAACAACAACACATAATATAATTTTTTGGCTGAAGATTTTTATTTTTGACTTATTTTATTGCTACCTCAACTGCTACTTAGCTGCTACTTCAACTGCTACTTCTTCTACTACCTCAACTGCTACTTCTATTACTACTAAATTTTAAAAGTAGCAGAATTAATAAAAAACTAATGACTGCTACATCAAAACTTTTTCTTTTTTAAGGTAGCAATAGAAAATAAATTACTCTGCTACTTTTAAATTTTTCTTTTATTAGTACTACTACAACTACTACTACCAAAATGTGAAGGTAACAGTAGTAGTAGTAATTATTGACTTCGAGTTTTTATTAATTTTTTAACTAGACTACTTGTGTTTTTTCGTTGCTACTGCTACTTGTAGTCTAGTTTTTAAAACACTGCTTTTTTCCCAAAAAAATTGCGAAAAATCGCCTTTTTTAATTTTTTTATATTCAAATTCATGTACCTTTGGACTCAGTCATGATCTTTAAACACTTCTTTCTTTATTTGTTATATAGATCTATTGTTAATCCTATAAAAGAAAAATGGATAAAATCGGAGAATATTTGGAACCGCGGTCACCAAAAAACTGGTGTAGGGTGGGTAAAAATGTTGAAAATTAAATTTTCAAATGCGAATACCTCCTAAGCTATAAGAGATAATTGAGGTTTTATGTACTGCTCGACGAGGAGATTCTGTATGTGTATTTTTTTTTAAATCGGAACAAAAACGAAGAAATAGGATCATTTTAAAAATTGAACATACCCGAGGTGTCCTACTTTGGGAACCGCTGGTCCCGCTCCTGGTGGGGTAATGAGGTCCAAGTTCAAAACTTACACTCGAATACACTTCCCCTTTGCGCATGTGAAATTTCATTCAAATCGGCGTAAGAGTTTAGAAGTTACAGATTTATTTCGCTCTTTTTTTATTCTCATACCACTGTGCAACGTCCATATTATTTTTAATTTTTTATACCCTACACCACCATAGTGGGGAGGCTATTATGCGTTTGTGCAGATGTTTGTAACGCCCAAAAATATTAGTCTAACATCCACCATAAAGTATACCGATCGACTTAGAATCACTTTCTGAGTCGATTAAGCGATGTCCGTCCGTCCGTCTGGTCGGCTGGATGGCTGGCTGGTCGGCTGTCCATGTACGCAGAGTACAGGTCGCAATTTTGAAGATATTTCGATGAAATTTGAAACGTATTATTTTTTCGGCTCAAGGACCAAGCCTATTAAAACTGGCTGAAATCGGTCCGTTATTTCACCTAGCCCCCATACAAATGTCCTCCCGAAATTGGACTTTATCGGTCATAAATGTTTAATTTATACATGTATCTCCACAACTTCCGCTCCAAATAAGTTTTATATACACAAAATTCATGTCACCAAATTTTGTTACGATCGGTCCATAATTAGTCATAGCTCTCATATAGAGCGCTTCCGAAAATCACTTTAACGTGCATAAATCGCTTAAAAATGTTGGTAAACACACAAAATTCAACATAGTTAGCTTTCACATAGACATTAATCACACGACCTAATTTCATGGTGATCGGTCCATAATTGGTCATAGCCCCCATATAAGGCCCACTTCCGAAAATCACTCAAAAATATAAATTATTAAAATTTTAAAAGAAAAATGTTTTTGCTCTTTTACTTAGTGTAGGGTATTATATGGTCGGGCTTGACCGACCATACTTTCTTACTTGTTTTACATTGAAGTCAGCTGTTTTATGACTTGTCAAAAATAAACCACTTAATTGACCAAAATGCTGATGTAAACGGTATGGTTTATGACAGTAGCTTATGATCATAAACTAGTTTGAAAGTGTAAATGCACTATTATATGGGGGATATGACCAATTATGGACCGATCACCATGAAATTAGGTCGTGTGATTTATGTCTCTACGAAGGTTTACTATGTTGAATTTTGTGTGTTTACCAACATTTTTAAGCGATTTATGTACGTTAAAGTGATTTTCGGAAGCGTTTCAATATGGGAGCTATGACTAATTATGGACCGATCGTAACAAAATTTGGTGACATGAGTTTTGTGTATATAAAACTTATTTGGAGCGGAATTTGTGGAGATACATATATAAATTAAACATTTATGACCGATAAAGTCCAATTTCGGGAGGACATTTGTATGGGGGCTAGGTGAAATAATGGACCGATTTCAGCCAGTTTCAAACGGCTTGGTCCTTGAACCGAAAAAATAATACGTTTCAAATTTCATCGAAATATATCCAAATTGCGACCTGTACTCTGCGCACAAGGTTTACATGGACAGCCAGCCGACCAGACGGACGGACGGACGGACATCGTTTAATCGACTCAGAAAGTGATTCTAAGTCGATCGGTATACTTTATGGTGGATGTTAGACTAATATTTTTGGGCGTTACAAACATCTGCACAAACGCATTATACCCTCACCCCTATGGTGGTGTAGGGTATAAAAATGTTTCATCTTATTTTGTAACTTAAGAAATATTTGTAATTTATCTAAATAGTTAAAATTTTGTTTTTTATATGATATGTTTTTGGTTATTTGACACGTATGTGTTCTTTGTAGTACAGAGAGAAGCCAGCTGGTCACTTTACACACCCATATAATGTAGCGTTAAGCCAATTAGGTGTCTCTAAGTAATCTAGAGTGTAGCCACTTTAAACGTTTATTTTGTAATGCACTTTCTAATGTAGTTATTTTACCCAACTAAAGAAATTTGTTGGATATTGGATTGTTTATGAGATGTATTGTTATCTGACTATTTAGATTCTGCGTAACCATTTTTGATTTCTCTCATATACGAACATTAGTGTATCAACAATATTTACTCATTGTGGTGGAAGGAATTTTTATTATACCCTACACCAGCATAGTGGGGAGGTTATATTGGGTTAGTGCTGATGTTTGTAGCATGCAATCTGCTCATGATCACTTTATGAGTCGATTTAGCTATGTCCGTCCGTCCGTCCGCCTGTCTGTCCATGTAAGCCTTGTAATCAAACATCAGGTCGCAATTTGAAAGATAATTCGACAAAATTTTGTACAAGTTCATCTATTGCCCCAAGGACGAATCCTATTGAATTTGGTTACAATCGGTCCATTATTTCTTCTAGCCCTCATACGATTGCCCTAACTGAATATAGTTAAGCTCTCATAAATACCTAAGTTATATAGATATCCAAACTAAATTTTTATATAAGTCAAACTCGCCTCACCAAATTTTGTGATAATCGGTCCACAATTAGTCATAGCTACCATATAGATAGACCCACTTTCGAATATCACTTATCATAAATCTCTTAAAAATATTGGTATTTTTATAAGACTCAACACAAATAATTTATATATATACAAAAGTCATGTCACTAAATTTTATAACGATCGGTCCATAATTAGTCATAGCTCCCATATAATGCCAAATTCCGCGAAACGTTTTAATGAGTGTAGATTTCTTAAAAATGTTGGTATTCAAACAAAATTCCACACAAATAGCTTTTATATACACAGAAGTCATGCCACCTAATTTTATGGCGATTGGTCCATATTTAGATTGGTATAGGGTATCATATGGTCGGGCTTGACTGACTATACTTTCTTACTTGTTTTTATTTTGAGCAATTATGGCAAAAAAAAATATATATAAACAAAACTTCACTAAAGGCTTCCAGGCTCTTTAACTAAAATAAAAATATAGACAGAACAAATACAGACATGAAAGAGTGCACCAAAACCATAGAGAATAGACATAGAGCGGAAACTCTCATGTCAAAGACCTAACTCGGTTGTCAGAAACCTAAGTGGTGAGAATGTATTAGTAGAAAAAACTATATGAAAACAAAAACAATACTCGTATGTGTGATTATTTTGAGCAATTTTTTTGTTTGAGTTTTTTTTCTAGTTTCCGCTCTATGTTTATCTATGACCAAAACGATAACTACGGAACCAGAAAGGCAGCAAAGGCAAAGGTAGAATGGTTTTCTGCGAATTTTAAAATCATGTCCATTCAGAGTTCGTCCTAATAACAAACATAAGACTCGTGTGACCCCATATGTTTTTAACACTCCTTTTAAAATCATTTTATCTTACGAAATTACTCTACTATATACAAACATAAATTCTGATTTTAATTCATAAAATTTTTTCTACATCATACCGTTTCTTTCTCGTTTTGGAAGGAGAATGGTTGTGTTAAATTATGTTTGCAACACTTGAAAATGACAGAGCAAAGATATTTAATGGAACTGACGATGATTTAACACACATAAATCTCACACATGGCAGCATTCTTAACATATAGATAATGTTTCTACATACTTTCGCATTTTCCATTCTATTTTACCAACAGAATTAAGGAAAACTATATAAAAATATATCACTGAAAGTTGTGAAGGAATAAAAGTAGAAACAAGCTGTAGAAACTAATTAAAGTGTAATGAGGTATAAAAATTAAAAAGATTACTTTTCAAAAAAAAACAAGTAAGAAAGTATGGTCGGTCAAGCCCGACCATATAATACCCTACACTAAGTAAAAGAGCAAAAAAAATGTTTCTTTTAAAATTTCAATAATTTATATTTTTGAATGATTTTTGGAAGTATGGGGGCTATGACCAATTATGGACCGATCACCATGAAATTAGGTCGTGTGATTTATGTCTATATTAAAGTTAACTATGTTGAATTTTGTGTGTTTACCAAAATTTTTAAGCGATTTATGCACGTTAAAGTGATTTTCGGAAGCGGTAAGTAAGTAAAAGAGCAAAAACATTTTTCTTTTAAAATTTCTATAATTTACATTTTTGAGTGATTTCCTTGTATGGGGGCTATGACCAATTATGGACCGATCACCATGAAATTAGGTCGTGTGATTTGTGTCAATATGAAAGTTTACTATGTTGAATTTCTGCGATTTCTGCACGTTAAAGTGATTTTCGGAAGCGGGTCTATATGGGAGCTATGACTAATTATGGACCGATCGTAACAAAATTTGGTGACATGAATTTTGTGTATATAAAACTTATTTGGAGCAGAATTTATGGAGACACATATATAAATTAAACATTTATGACCGATAAAGTCTAATTTCGGGAGGACATTTGTATGGGGGCTAGGTGAAATAATGGACCGATTTCAGTCAGTTTCAATAGGCTTGGTCCTTGGACCTAAAAAATAATATGTACCAAATTGGATCGAAATATCTTCAAAATTGCGACCTGTACTCTGCGCACAAAGTTTACATGAACAGCCAGCCAGCCAGCCGACCAGACGGACGGACGGACGGACATCGCTTAATCGACTCAGAAAGTGATTCTAAGTCGATCGGTATACTTTAAGGTGGGTGTTAGACTAATATTTTTGGGCGTTACAAACATCTGCACAAACGCATAATACCCTCCCCACTATGGTGGTGTAGGGTATAAAAACAAAAACATACTTAAAGTATTTTATGTATACGAGGAGTTGTACTCATAAACAAAGTAAAACAATAAATAAAAAGTAAATGTACAAGGTATAAACAAGGCATAAACCATCAAACAGTGATATACAGAAAAATGAAATAGAGCAATTTCACAGATTATTATGGAGATAACACATACACTTAGGTTTATTAGGAGGGCCCTTAAATATAATTTGATGTGTTTACAAAAATGAAGAATATAATTTCTGTAGAATCGTATGAAATTTAGTTTGTAAGAATAGGCTCGGATAAATTAATGAACAAAACTCTAAACATTCGCAGAAATGCTACCATGATTATTATTTACTACTAGTAGACCTCCCCGGCTTCGCCCGGTAGCTTTTCTTCAAGTTTCTGCAACCCACATACACCTGCCTGTTCTTATTTATTTGCAAATAAAATATCTTAATTTGTACTGCATACTTTAGGGAGATTTTTTTATTGCAGTTGACTGGACTCAAAAAAGCCGGTTTTAGCAGGATTTTTTTAATTTTTTTTTTCTTTACAAACCATCTCCAGAAAATTTCGAATCGAATAAGAAAAAATCAGCCAAATCGCTCCAGCCGTTCTCACGTGATGACATTACATACATGGACCATTTCATTTTTATATATATAGATAGATAGATTTAGCACATTATCAGCTACTTCTTTAAAAAAAACGCCGAACTTTTAACCAGTCACCACAATATATTACATTTTTAAAGAAAATACAAGAAGTACCATTAGAAAAACAAAAAAGTACCAATAGTTAAGTTCTCGCATTTTGGTAACTAAATATTATCCCATATTCCTAAATTCACTCACGTACATATTAGTTACACTTAATGTCGATAAGTGAAATAATTTAAAATATTTAAAAAAATACCATTACGAGAAAAGTACCAATATCCGTCTTGAACACCCCTCAAGTTTGAAATTTAAAAATACTCCATTTTCCCAAAAATGTTGATGCTACAAACCTGTCTCAAACTATTAAAATCTGTGTTAATATGTCCAAGAAAAAATATGTTTAAAAAAAGTACCAAAATGTTTACCCAGATTTGGCACCTTGGCACTCGAGATCCAAATAACACCCTGTTAGTTAATTTATTTATGAATCCAGGAACCAATATTAAAAAAATTATCAAAATTGGCTTAATAAGTACAAATAAAATCTATTTCCCCGTTTTTACCCCATTTTAGGTACCTTTTTGATCACCATTGCATAGGTAAAATTTTATTCAAATAAGTTTCAATATCGTGGTGGGATCCCATAGTAGAATATTCTATCACCCCTATCGTGAAAAACATGTGAAATTTATGTTCCCATGAAATATCCATTTCCCTCGAAGGGAAAATTGCTATCGTGATATTCCCATAAACTTTTCATTCACAATAGTTGATTTTGTTCGTAGCAGCTGTTTATTGTTTACAAAATTTCATCTAAAAATTTCACAACATTGGAAATTTTTTCACATGAACAAAGTTTATGAACGAAAAATGGGAAATGGGAACATATTTCATGTGAAATAATGATTCGCGATAGGGGTGTATATAAATTTATATCAAACATATTTTATAAAAAAGTACTAAAAATAAACACAATTTTTATCCCTTAACTTTTTGAATTTCCAAAAAGTACCAAACTCATATTTTTATACCCTTCACCTTCGTGAGAAGGGTATATATAAGTTTGTCATTCCGTTTGTAATTTCTACATTTTTCATTTGCGACCCTATAAAGTATATATATTCTGGATCCTTATAGATAGCGGAGTCCATTAAGCCATGTCCGTCTGTCTGTCTGTCTGTTGAAATCAATTTTCTGAAGACCCCAGATATCTTCGGGATCCAAATCTTTAATAATTCTGTCAGAGATGCTTTCGAGAAGTTTGCTATTAAAAATCAGCAAAATCGGTCCATAAATAACGGAGATATGAGCAAAAAACCGGGACAACCTCGATTTTTGACCTATTTTTGATCTATATATGGATTACTAAGTCATTAATATAGACAATATGGATATCTAATGATAGATATTTCAAAGTACATTGCAACGATGTAGATAAAGCTATAGTAAGTTGGACCTACAATGGGTCAAAATCGGGAAAAATATTTTTTAACCCGAATTATTTTTTCATCAAAAAATTTTTTTGTCATACATTTTTTTTCCAAAAAAGAAAAAAAAATAAAAAAAAATTTTTTTTTAAAAATTTGGAAAAAACTTTTTTTTTTAAAAATTAAAAAACAATTTAAAAAAAAAATTTTGAAAAACAATTAAAAAAAATTAAATTTTGTTTACCTAAAAATATTTAAAAAAATGTATTTTAAAGTATAATTTGGTGAAGGGTATATAAGATTCGGCACAGCCGAATATAGCTCTCTTACTTGTTATACCCTTCACCATGAGTGGCAAGGGTATATATAAGTTTGTCATTCCGTTTGTAATTTCCACATTTTTCATTTGCGACCCCATAAAGTATATATATTCTGGATCGTTATAGATAGCGGAATCAATATAGCCATGTCCGTCTGTCCGTCTGTGTGTTGAAATCAACTTTCCGAAGCCCCCAAATAACTTACATACACGATTCATACATCAATATCTCCGAAATTCTTCCGGATCGGTCGCTATTTAAAATCGAGAAAATCGGTCCACAAATGGCTGAGATATAAGGAAAAAACTAGGACAATCTCGATTTTTGATCGATTTTTGATCTATTTTTGACCTATATCTGGATTACTAAGTCATTAATATAGACAATATGGATATCTAATGATAGATAATTCAAAGACCTTTACAACGACTTATATAAGACCATAGTAAGTTGGATATACAATGGGTCAAAATCGGAAAAAATATTTTTTAACCCGAATTTGTTTTTCATCAAAAAATTTTTTTTTGTCATAAATTCTTTTTCCAAAAAAAATAATTAAAGAAATTTTAAAAAAAAAAAATTTTTAAAAAACTTTTTTTAAAAAAAATTAAAAAACAATTTGAAAAAAAAAAATTAAAACATTAAAAAAAAAAATTTTGATTTTGTTTAAATAAAAATATTTAAAAAAAAGTATTTTTAAGTATAATTTAGTGAAGGGTATATAAGATTCGGCACAGCCGAATATAGCTCTCTTACTTGTTTTATTTTTCGTTTATTTTTTGTATTTTTATTAGTATTGAAGATATAAGGTTACCGAATTTACCCGTTTTTACCCTTTTTACCATCTAATCTTTCGAATTTCCAAAAATCTCTTCTTAGTGGATCGTTTCATGATTCTAGCTTCTGTCGTTTGGGCTGTGCATCAGTAACGTTACTATTTTATATATAAAGGTTATTATCAGTTCAACTTCTGTTGACTATATCGTCCGCCTTGCTTCTACACTTATAAATGGTGCCATCCTACTGCACAAAATACATATTTATACCCATGTAAAAAACACAATCATATTCACATGCATGGATACAAAACGATGACTATAGGGATTAATGTTAAATACTTGTATTCTTGTTAACGTTACTATAGAAAAATTACAACAACAACAACACCAAAATAATGACAACAGCAGTGTGGTCGTTTGTCAAAAGAAAATTTAACAGCAGCTGTTAAATATTTTTAAGCTTGACTGATGATGATTATTAGAATGCTGTTGTTGATGACTTTGATGTTTAAACTAAGAAAGGCCAAGTGATGTTTGGTACTTGTATTGGCATCATTTTACTCTCCCCAAGCTATAATTGTGTTGGCATTATGTTTAGGAGACAAATAATATTTATAGGGATTAAAGAGTAATTTGTTGAAATCGTCTGAAAGCAAGATGAACATAAACACATGATTAAATCAAATATTAATCAACTGCTATTATATTACTCATATATTCTCAGCGTATTTAAAAAGAAGAAACTGGGAAATCTGTGTGTATTTCTCCATCAACATCTTTTTTTAAATTTTTTATAAAATACTATGTAGAGACATCTCTACTTTTTAAATCCGCTATGAAACTTATAATTATTTAAAACTCTTGTGAGTTTACTGGCTTATAACTCCATAAAGGTACGCAAACTCGGTTATTACCCACAACACAAGACTTTTGGGTAAATTTCAAAAAAAAAATTATTCTCGACAAATTTTATTCTCGACCTACCAGAAAACTATCATAAATTCTAACGTATTTCTACTTCATTCATTTACATATGTATCACTATGTAATGTTTAGTCAATTTTTATGAATTTTACCGGAAAAAATGATGAAACAATTTGTTAGGTCGTGTAACTATAGGAAAAATGTTGAATAAATCCAGGACGTCAAACTTTTTAAATATTTATTATGGAAGATAATACTAAAAATAACATTAAAATTGGAACACCTATAGCTCCCAAGGTGGATCAAAGGGCCATAACAAAATTTTTTCATTGTGATCTATCCTGTGCTATTAGTTTCACTTCGTCCCAGGATAAACCAGTTGAGTTTGTTTCATTTTCGATTTGTCTCCTCCAGTTGTTAGCAGGTCTGCCTTGGGGGTTCCCTTCAATTGCCGTTGATGCGTCTACATGACCAATCCAACTCCATTTACGATTGGTAATCTGGATACTTATTGGTGTTTTATCAGCTTTTTTCCACAGAGAGATTAATGAATACCTGCAAGGATTGCAAGTCGCTAGCTGTGGTATTCCAGGACTCATAGCCATACAACTGAATGGAACGCACGCTATCTTCCAGATCTACATCTTCAGGATATACGTTGTCTATTTGGCACTTTTGGCAGTTGATGGTATTTAAACGCAAGACTTTGATCTTTGCTACGTTAAGATCTAAACCAGCATCAATTGCCGAGGTCTGTATTTCCCTTAGTTTGGTTGCCATATCGTTGAATGTGTGGGATAGGAGACATACAGTGAGCCTCAAAAGTGAGTATACACCAAAAATTATTTGATTTTTTTTAAGATAATGAAAATCCTAAAATTTATCTTTCGATAAAAATTTAAAAGTTTCGGTTTGTTGGAGAATGGGTTGAATAATAGATTCGGTTGTGAAAAAAAAGATTAAAGTCGGACTATAATGATTTTTGTGATCTTAAAAAAATCAAAAAATTCGCTGGTGTTTACTCACTTATGAGGCTGTGTGTATGTATGTCGTTGGCATAATCGAGATCTTCGAGACGTCCAGTTAGGTCCCAAGTGATGTCTCTTCTATTGTTTGTTGCCTTAAGCATCATAACGTCAAGTACTATTTATATTGAACAGAAATGAAGATAAAACACAGACTTGTCGTGCCTTCAGATTCCGTTCATGTAGCACTACATTGTATCTACAATGTAAATACAATGTAGATATGGTGCTATATGAACGGAATCTGATTCTACATGTTGAATCCAGGTAGAAGCTACTGATTAAATCAATCAATTCATGTGGAACTTATTTGCACTGTAGCGCTTGCCAAGTACTTAGCCTGCTGGTGAAGGGCAAAGACTAAAAATATGTAATTTGGAGTGGATCGCCATTCCACCGATTGTTCGACTATAATACGAACGCTGTACACTAGGGTGGCCCTTAATAAACGAAAGTTGGATTTTGGTCATTCCCACCCCCCAGTTTGGTGAATATTAGTAAAAAAAATCATCCTGAAAAATTTTTAGGTAAATCGGTAGGGGTTAAGACGTGCCGCAAGCCCCCTGAAGTTTTGTGATGCATTTACAAGGGGAAAAAATGAATTTTTTCAGTTTTTGTAAAAATTTTACCATTCAAAAATTACTTTTGCAATTTAATTAAAAATAATAGAAATGTGTCCGTAATTGTCGTTCTAATGCGACATAAAAAACAGAAATTGGTCAAAAAATGTTAAAGTTATTAAAAATTCGCCAGGCCATTAACGTGTCTCAGGCAACTAAAACAAAAAATTAACATATTTTGAGAAATATTAAAATAAAAGCTAATTTTTACTTAAAATATATCCGTATTTACTTACATATGAGTTTTTGTCTTCGTAGGATACCGTTAACCTATTCTTAGGTATGAACAAAAAAATAAAAATTTTAACAGCAGTTTCAAAACTCCATTTTAAAATTTTTAAAAATTTTGTTAAAAAAATTTCCGAATTTTTTGATCATCTCAATGGGTTTTTATGAGAATATAATAGGGAATAAAAATGTGAAAAAATTATGAAAATATCTCTTATAGTTTTTCCGTACCTGCGATTTAAATTTTGAAATTTTCGAGAAAAACTTATTATTTGGCCATTTTTTTGCGAATGAGATCTATCTCCTTACTGTTATGAATTATAAGTAAAACTTATTCAAAATATTATAGTCCAGATAATTATAAATATACTCTGAAAGTTTTACTAAAATTGGAAAACGTTAACCCTTAAATCGTGAAAGTCAAAGGTAAAATTTTTCAATATTTGGAATTTTTCATGGAGAGATATCGAAATATTATATACTTCTGGGCCGATTTTGATGAAACTTAACATAAATATAACATAAACTCTAGGGTTTATAATAAGAGCACAAGAATGGAAATTAACCCTTAATGATCATTATCTTCATTTAATGAATCGTCATCATGATCATTGTCGTCGTTGTCGTTGTCATTATCATCACTTTGTTGTTCATCGCTTGCTGTACAATATAATCATTGTCATGATCATGCTCATTATCATGATCATTATCACAAATATCCAATGTGGACATATTTTCAGTTAAATCTGGACAATTTTTATTACGACTACTACTAATACCATTAACTAAACTATGAGGGTATTGTTGTGGTTGCAACTTATGCTGTGGCGGCTGCAACAACTGATCAAAATGATGCTGTTGATGATGAGGTTTATGATTAAAACCATTAGTCAATAATGTTGGGGCTAGAAATGGTGAGGAGGGGGAGGTGGTGCTGGTGTTTTTTACATTGCAATGTAAAAAACACCAGCCCCATCGTGCATTGGCAGTGTTGGAATTATGTGTTTTTTGTTTGAAACTATGTTTGTTGTGGTTTCTGTTTATTGGCTGTGGTATGGGTGATGTGCTGGCCGATAATAGCAATGGTGATGCTGAGGCCGAGGACGTTGACCAGCGTGATGATGTTGTTTGTCGTATAACTTTTAGTGCTCCGCCAGCAGCAGTGCATGTTTGTAATACTTCTAATTGTTTGCGTTGTGTCTGTTGGATGCCACTGGGTTGTCTTTTAAAATCATATTTTTTTGTGGTTTTAGAAGTTTGGGGTCATTTTAACCCCAAGTGCCATTAAGGGTTAATTTCCATTCTTGTGAAATATTTAATAGCGCCTAGCATATGCAATTCCCATAATTCCTTTCAGAAAATCTATAGATACTCTGTTAGAATTCAAAGTAAGACACCGGGTGTCAAAGTTGGCCATCTTTAGTTTGCAAAGCTTTGAATAAGTTTAAGTTTCAATTCTAAAAATTTGGAATTTTACCCAGACTTTAATTGGTTTTTCGTAATTGCTGTCAAATTTGTTTTTTAAATACAATATATATGTAATAAACTCCAAACTAAGACGTAAAAACTTTTTTTTCCAAAATCTTAATCCGCCTAATCATGAAAAATAATCAAATTTGAAATTTTGAAATGATTATGAAAAATATCAAACTTAATTTTTTTACATTTTTCTCAAAGATTTGTAAGGAACCAGGCCCTTTCTCAAAAATATATGTTTCATTCAATGAACAAAAAAAATAATTGTTTGGAAACTTGTACTATTAATAGCTTAATATCACCACTGTAATGTTGCTAATATTTGTTTTATTTGCCTTCCCATTTAAAAACATCCTATGCGTCATATTTAAATAAATATCTCAATATCGATAAAATAACTCTCATCCTTAGCATTTTATTGTCTTAATTAATGTCACTATTATCACATAATTCAATAAATACGAGCTAATAGTTTAAATGAAATAAAATAATTTGCACAAAAATTACATTTATTTATGGTTTTACTAACGCTGCTGATTACTTCTAATCATTAGTTTGCGTGTTGCAAACTTAATGTGGTTTCTTGTGCAAAATTATTTATAAAACAAGACAAAGAACTAAAGTAATACGAAAAGAGTAAGAGATAAATGTAGATTTTTAACCCTTAGTGGTTCTACTGGGAATTTACTGCATCAAAATTTGAAAATATTTTTGGTAAACAAATGCATTTTTACTGGAATTCAAGTTGAAAGCAAGTGTAAATCAAGCCTTGAGTTATAGTCAAACAATTGAATTAGAGTTGTATTACACTTTATTTCAGTAGCATGCTCCAGTAAAAAGGAAACATAAATTCAATTCATATGTTTTTTGTTTAAATAATAATTAATTTTTCAAATATTTTTCATGTTTAAAACATAATTACATTTGCATTGAAGTCAAATTCCAACAAAATGTTCAAGTGCTTGAATTTTTGGGTGTTTGGTGCTTACTGGGATCATTAATAGCTGTCAATGTATTTATTTATTTTATTAAAGGTTGATGAGTGAAATCATCCTAAATATCAATTTTTTTTATTATGACTTCAATGAAATTGACATATGAGACCACAGCGAAACTTTTCGATCCAGAAATTTAAACTGTCAATGTGAAATTTTGCCTTTGCAATTCAATAGTTTTTTCTTTTAACCCTCTAACCCGCAAGACTGCCTCAAAACATCAATTATCTCAAAAAGTTATTATAATTTTCTTTTAAATTTAAATTTAACAGTGACTTTAGTCTCAGCCTTGTTAACATTTCTCTCGAAGGTCGAAATGCATTCTGACTTTTAGTTTTGTGAGTGATGACATAATTTTAGCACGTGAAATTTTGTGTGTGATTTTGTTTCAGTTCGCGTCGAATGGCTATGAAGTTGCGTAGTTAGGGCTTCGATTTGCATAGTTAATATGAAAATGTTTGTACAAAGCTAAAACAGAAAATGAAAATCGTGCATCGGTTTGCGTCGCGTTTTTCCGGTCCCAAGTAGCGATGGAAACCGGGGCATTGATCTACATACATATATATCAAAAATCGCTCAACTATCAATCATCAAACTTTGCCTTTGTAGTTAAATTTTTACACCTTTCATTTCCTTTTATTGCCTCAAAGGTTAATTATTTGAGTACAAAATTCAAATCCTCTCACCTCTATTTCTAAAAAACCGACCTTCTTAACAAAAATCTCGGAATAACTGAATCTTCTGTATTTCTTCAGAAATGCAAGACGGACACTCGTTTAGTAAAGGAGTTATGTGCTAAAATTTTATATAACGATATCATACAAACAACAAACAGAGGGTATGATTTCAAAGTAAACGAAAAATTTGTATGAAAAAGTGCAATATTTTTGAAGGACGGAGTTTTAAAGTGGCATATTTTTGAATCTAATTGAGATATTGACTTGAAATTTTTTTTGTAAGACCAAAAATTAACTTATCTAATCAAAAAAATATAGCTCGGAATAAATGTGGATCAAATTGTTCCTAATATTTGCAATCCTATTAAAATTTTGATATAAATTTTAGTTTTAGAAACTCAATGAATATGTAATATTTAATAAAATCTTTATTTATTAACGAAACTCAATGAAATTTTCAGCGTTTTTTAAGTTTCTCATTCTAAATAACAAGGTGTAAAAACCCTTGTCAAAAGGTCAAAGGGAATCCCGCAATTCCTAAAAATTGGAGCGAAAATCCCAAAAATGGTATTTTTACAATTTTGTCTATAGGGTCCACATTTCCTTCGGGGCTGGGAAAATACTTTAGGGATAAATAGGGAACACATCAGGGTTTCCAAAACTGCTTTCCGTATTCTGATCCCAGCTTTGGGATTTTAGAACATGTGGCCCAAGGTTGAAATTTTGATAAAAAATAGGTCAATTTCCAAAGGGCATAGGGCCGACAAGTTCGAAAAATAGGACATGTTTTTTATACCAAAATGTGCTCCGTAAAGAAGCTTTATAGAAAAACATAAAATTGTTATATGTTCTTAAAGAAAGTTGTTTTTTAATAAAAAAAAGAGTTAGTCACCTTTTTGTCCAAAAAACAGCAAAAAAATATACTATTTTTTGAATTTTTTAATTGAAAATCTGTTATTTTTGGATTCGTAATTGATATTGCTCTGAAATCTTTTGTATGTTGTTGGTAATTTAGTTGTCTAACAAAAGAAATTCGAGTCCATTCGGTCCAAAAGTGCGCCACATATTTTTAAAAAAGCGGACCAAGGTATGGCAAAATTTTAAAATTGCAATTTTGAAATGCCTATAACTAGAAAATTATAAGAGATAAATAGTACACGCAAGCATGTTTTTTCAAGAGCGCTTTCCAAAAATATAAAATTCTTTGAAATAAAAAAATGGGACGTGTTTAAAAATTTTACATGTCGAAGGTACCCTACTTTGAGCCCACATAGCGCCGCCCCCATTTTAATAACTTAAACTCGAATACTCCTTGGCTACACCTAATTCAAATTGTATCCCGATCGGACCAGCCGTTTAGAAATGCCAAATTTATTTCCAAAAAATTTCGATTCTGCCCCACTGTGCATCAGTATTTTAACAAAAAACCATTTATCGAACTTATGTGTGTTCTGGTAACATTTGTGGGTTAACATCAATAACCTTGAATAACTGTAGACAATAATTTACAATGAATGCGAATACAAAGAAACACAAAATATAAAAACAAATAACCAAAAAAGAAATTCCCACAGAATAAGGGATAATAATTGGCTCAGTCAATATAAAAATTAATAAAACAGATTCAATGAATACTATTAATAATTACACAAGTTTACAAAAAAAAATTATTTTATTTATTCATTGAATAAACATATAATTTTGAGATTTGCTAAGTATACTATTTGCAATTAACTCTTTCCGGTTTAGTGGTCACTTTTCTAACCACCTTTTCTAGAGTCTGTAAAAAATGTTTAGCAACATCTATTTTATTTTGAAGTCGTCGTTTAAGATTTCTATATTAATTTGAAAATATTGTAAACCACAGTTTTTCTAAGGCTTTTTTCCGCATTCAATAAAAACAAATAAGAAAGTATGGTCTTTCAAACCAGACTATATATAATACTCTACACTAAGTAAAAGAGCAAAAACATTTTTCTTTTAAAATTTCAATAGTTTATATTTTTGATTGATTTTCCGAAGTGCGCCTTATATGGGGGCTATGACCAAATTTGGACCCATCACCATCAAAAGGTTTATATGGACAGCCAGCCAACCAGACGGACGGACGGACGGACATCGTTTAATCGATTCAGAAAGTGATTCTAAGTCGATCGGTATAATTTAAGGTGGGTATTAGACTAATATTTATGGGCGTTACAAACATCTGCACAAACGCATAATACCCTCACCACTATGGTGGTGTAGGGTATAAAAAGTTCAGAGTGTTTATTGTTCATCAAATAACGTAAGTAATAGAGTGGTTAGATTACTAACCACCGTGACTGCAATGGGTTTTATAAAATGTATTTCTCTACATAATATTATGTTATTCTGTAAGAATGCCGCGTGTACTCAATGAAAGTTAAATTGAAGATTTTTTTGAAAAGTATACCTTCGGATGGGAATGTATCTGCAGGCTTGAACCCGACGAAGAATAAATTTATTAGGAGCAAGTCAATTTGATGATGGTGCTCGGAGAAATACCTTCGGGGCACCAGTCAAAATATGATGGAGATTTTGATTCGGATGATGACATACTTCTATAACATTTGGCTAATACTTCTGTAAGTGACTTATCTACCCAAAATGCTGGGATGAAACCAAAATGATGAAATAATTGGCGATTGGAAGTGCCGGGTATATCAAATTTTATAAACGAATTGGAGAGTGACTCACCTACACAACAATTTCGTTTGTTCTATTTAGAAAATTTAGTCAAAATTATAAGTTTTCAAACAAATTTATACGCTACGAAAATTTTATCAGAATTATTTTTAATGTCAACCGACATAGTGGTTAATAAACTAACCAACTTATTCCATAAAAACCTATAGCTGTATTTTTATTTTTCATAATATTCACATATTATGAAAAATAATCCTAATTAAAGTAAAAATGCTATAAACTTAAAACTGCGGCTGAAGGAGTTAAGAACATTAAGTTGTCGAAAAGACACCAATCGTCGTTTGTCCCTCAGTATATGGACTATACTATACATTTCCGCTGAGCTCAAAAGCTATATGTCTGCGAAGAAACCATTTATATCACAGAAAAAAACCTTGTAATCTAGTGTTATAATCAATAAAGCATTTATAAATAAAGAATTATGACCATTTGGTGAGATGATAAAACAAACATAAATTATTTCGCAAATTATGAAAATCTTTCTTCAAAAGTATACAGAGACTATAGGGCTTATAATCTTAAACAAATATTTAATGCGGTTATTGACATGAATGTAGCAACCGGAAATACAATATTATCACAAAATATTTAATTTAATTTACTGATGTTAGCTATCAATGCATTGTGGTTTAGAAATTTATTATTCCGAAAATAATAAGCAAAGAATGATTTGGAATATCTTCATGACATTTAAAGCAATCATAGCTTAGTAGTTAGAATGAAGAGTAGTGGGTGGCCCAACAAAGTTGCTAACATCAGGACTACAAAAATAAGTAAAAACTCTTTTTATCCGAATGTCAAATTCACATTTAGATAGCACTTGTAAATATCAAAAAAAAATATGTGTGCATTACGCATAAACGTTGGACATTTAAGTATCATTTAAAAATGCAATGAAAAACTCATTTTCGTATTTAAATAGAACTTCAAGATAATTATAATTAAATACAAAGTCGAAAATTGGCTCTAAGTCTTTTCCTTGACATGAAATCCCCCATATGCATGCCAAGTGAATGCACTTTTATTTACAGTGTGTAATCTCAATAAAAATATAGCATACTTTTAAGCGCTATAAAATATAAACAACAGTGCCAATTAGCGTATACTTAATATATAATGCGTTCTCTCTGCTCAAATTAAGTATACGCATGGTATTCTAAAAAAACTGATTAACATAATTATGTAGCATGAGTTTGGGCGCAAATGGACAGAACTTACTTGGCGTATGATTGATATTTATTCAAATAATTAAATATTAACACCACGTTTTTATAACACTTTGAGCTCATTCAACGAAAAAATTTTGTTTTTTGACTTTATTAAAAAAAATTTATAATTTCCAAACTAAATTCATTGTAACACATTCGCATGTTAACGAATCATTCGTTTAGAAATCCGTAATTTATTTCAAAACAAGCTGGGTAGCAATCGGAATCGATTTTTACGAATCCCAATATTAAGTATTTTAAAAACCAACCGAAATGAAAAAAAAAACCCAAACAAATATGTATCAACAAATTATAATTTTTTTAAAAATTGTATGTGCAAATATGTACAATCACCGTTGTCCCTATTTATGTGATTATACAATAATATATAATTTTCGAGAAATTTAAAGAAATCCCCAAATTTTTGAGAAATTAACATAAAATATATTAAAAAATGTGTAGCTTTGTCCTGTATTGTTTATGTATTCTAATCAACCAAATATATTCATCCATTTCAGACCTTTATAAGAATTCCCCAAACTAGAATATACACATATCGAAGGCTTAATATAAAAAGGCCTAACTCGTGTTTTTTTAAGTCGAAATATGTTCGGCTAATTATAATATATGTATGATCCCATTTCTTGAAATAAACGGAAATCTGGACTTACAAAAAAACACGAATTAGGGCCTTTTTATATTAAGCCGTCGATATGTATATATATGATCTTAGAATTTCATATTTTTTTTTAATATACTATACACTTACTGAAATCACTTTCAATGCATTACAAAGAATATTACGAAATCAGCATCTCTTTATTTTTTTGTAATGAATATAAAAACCTTAACTACATTTTAGCTTATTTAATGGCTAAAATACATGTTATGTAAATAAATCATTTTTATCATTAAGTGTTACATTCACATTAAATATGAAAATACTTACACATACTTACATGTTAAAAAATATATTGCAATTCGACTACATTAAATGTTTATTTCATTTTAATATTTTTTTGATTTATTTTTGTTGTTCAATTAAAATGATGGTTGGTAAATAAACAGGGTGTAAAGTATTAAATTCAACAACATTTTTTTTAAATCCATAAAAAATAAGGCTAGCGAAGAGAAACAAATTCATCAATAAAAGTTCAGTCCTAGATAAAATATCCGAAGTAAATCTCTCACAATAATAACATAAAAATAAATTTAAAAAAAAACTAATATATTTAAGAATTTCCATCAGAAATCACAAACAAATTGACCTTTGGTCTTCCGTATTTTATCATATTCATTAAACACATACACTTTAAAGTTATTACGACATTTCCATTTTAGGTTTTTCTACCGAAAATGGTCGAAATCGTAAGACACAAGGTCAAAAACTTATGTTTTTTTTTCTACGCACTTTGGTGGAATTTTATATATGGGGCATTTCATGTCAAGTGAACCAACTTTTGAAATCGATGTCTTCCGATCGCCAAAAAAAATCAAAAATTGTATATCTTGAGTTACAAAATATTTATTTTGATAGATATCCCACTCGTATCCCACTAAGCGACCTAAAATATCTTAAAGGAATAGACCTAAGCTTTCTTTTGACTAAAAAAAATTTAAAAAAAGGGCCCATTTTGAAAAAAAAAATCGAATTTGCAAAAAAAATCAATCAATTGAGTTACAACATTTTTATTTTGATAGATATGCCACCCACATCCCCCTAAGGGACAAAATAGGTCTTAATGGAAAAGACATAAGCTTTCTTTTGAGCAAAACAAATTCAAAAATTAGCCCATATTGGAAAAAATTTCGATTTTGGAAAAAAATTAAAAAAATTTTATTTCTTGAGTTATTAAATATTTATTTTGATAGATATCCCACTCGCATCCCACTAAGCGACCAAAAATATTTTAAAGGAATGGACCTAGGTTTTCTTTTGAGCAAAAAAAAAAATCAAAAAAGAGCCCATATTGGAAAAAATTTCGATATTGCAAAAAAATTTCAAAAATTGTATTTCATGAGTTTATTAAATATTTATTTTGATAGATATCCCACTCGCATCCCACTAAGAGACTAAAAATATCTTAAAGGAATGGACCTAAGCTTTCTTTTGACTAAAAAAAAATTTTTAAAAAAGGGCCAATTTTGAACAAAAATTCGTATTTGCAAAAAAAAAGTCTAAAATTGTAAGTCTTGAGTTAAAAAATATTTATTTTGATAGATATCCCACTCGCATCCCACTAAGCAACCAAAAGGGTCTTCTAGGAAAATATCTAAGCTTTTGATTGAGCTAAAAAAAAAATTAAAAATGTGTCCATTTTGAAAAAAAGTCAACAAAGTTTTTGATTTTGCAAAAAAAGTCAAAAATTTTATGTTTTGAGTTACAAAATATTTATTTTGATAGATATCCCACTCGCATTCTACTAAGCGACCAAATAGGTGTTCAAGGAAAATATCTATGCTTTATTTTAGGAAAAAAAAGGCACATTTAAAAATGAAAGTCAAATAGTTTTTGATTTCGAAAAAAAAAAAATATTAAAAATTTTTTATTTTTTTTTTTAAATATTTTTTTTTTGAAAAATTGAAAAAAGAGCTATCTAAACTATTTGGGACACATTTTGCTAAGAACAATAGGTAATAAGTTACGTGGATAAGAAAAAACACCAGCTTGACCAAAATGTCAAATTTTGATCCCCTCTAACTCAGAGAGTTCTCGAAAGATCTTGTTGAAAAATTGTGAGTTACTATCCAATAGAACTAACCTTGGTGCAAATTTCATCCCGATCGGAAGACATCGATTTCAAAAGTTGGTTCACTTGACATTAAATTCCCTATATGTATATTTATTTTATTTATATTTATTCAATTGTAATATAAAAACCCCTGTATATAAATACCCCTTCATTTTAACCAGTTTTGTAGTTTAACAAAATAACCACTAAGTTGTTTTCTATTATTTTTGTCACACTCTGTGTTAGTTTGATTTATCGTTTTGTTTTAGATTTGTTTTTTCTTTACAGTACTTGAATGAAAAAAAAAAAATATTGTCAATATTTTAATATTTAATATGCAAATATTTTCATAACACTTTATTCATCCATCATTTTTTTATAGTTTTAAACGCCATTTAGTCTAGTGTCAATATAAATTAAGTTTTTTTTTACAAAAATCTAATTTTTACTAAAGGAAATTGAAAACGACTAAAAACTGTAATCAAATATATGTATGTATGTCAAATTTTATATATGAATAAAAATAGTAAAAATCAAATTTAGCGAATTATTCCTACATATGAACATATATAAACGAAATATTAATGAAATTGTAATTGCCAAAATTGTTTGTTTTTATTAAAATATTTATATATATTTGCTATTAAACTATATCTAATTGATGTACATATATTGCACTCAATAAAAACTCACTATATCTGTGGGGTAATTCCATTATATTTCGTTTTTTTGGATCATTTAAATTCAAAGTATACAATGTTATCTTAATGGCGTATAAACCCGGCCAATATCTTATATGGTTTATACTTTATAGCCCTCTAAAATTTGGACATCTAGTTCAATTTTGTGAAAAATGAGCCACTGAATAAATTTGGAATGCTTCAATCGATTTTAACGATTTACACATACGAGATTTACAGCATACTACATACAATACATTTTCAACACACCGACAGTTGTACAAACAGAAAGTTTTTCCCCAAGAAAGAACAATCGGTCACAGTCGAACTGTTACAACAACAACAATACATTCTCACCACTTAAACATTTGACAATTGAGAAGATAATATTCAAATAGCGTAACGTATGTTTTACACAAATCTATCAAGAACTTTAAAAATTAAAAAATTATGTATTTTTGCTATTGGCCCCATTATGCAGCGTAATTACTCAGACACTTTGCGCAATGAGTTAAAAGTTAATAATTGCAAAAGTAGTTTAAAGTAAATATGCAGCATAATAAAAAACAAAAACTAATATAATGCACTTAAAAAAGTTACTACTGGTTTATTACTAAGCTAAATTATTTTAACGATTACAGAACGTTGCGTGAAAGTGGAGGAATGAAACTCAAAATGAATTACTACTTGTAAAAGCAAAACATGAAGAAATAGTAACCCACTCAATTTTCCCAACAATTCTCTAGAAGCTAACTAAAATATAAGAAATCTATTTGCAAAATTTGACGTTCATATATTCATGCAGTGGATAATATTCCATTGTCCGATTCCCATCCCGAAAAGTTCACTAATATGTATAGAATAATATAAAAATTAAAAACAAGTAAGAGAGCTATATTCGGCTTTACTTAATCGTATATAACCTTCACCAAATTACAGTTTAAAATACAAATTTTTAATATTTTTATGCAAAAGAAATTTAAAAAAAAAACAAGTAAGAAAGTATGGTCGGTCAAGCCCGACCATATAATACCCTACACCGAGTAAATGAGCAAAAAGATTTTTCTTTTAAAATATCAATAATTTATATTCGTGAGTGATTTTCGGAAGTGGGCCTTATATGGGAGCTATGACCAATTATGGACCGATCACCATGAAATTAGGTCCTGTGATTTATGTCTCTATGAAAGTTCTTTACGTTGAATTTTGTGTATATACCAAAATTTTTAAGTGATTTAAGCACGTTAAAGTGATTTTCGGAAGGGGGTCTATATGGGAGCTATGACTAATTATGGACGAATCGTAACAAAATTTGGTGACAAGAATTTTGTATATATACAACTTATTTGGAGCGAAACTTGTGTAGATACATGTATAAATTAAACATTTATGACCGATAAAGTCCAATTTCGGGAGGACATTTGTATGGGGGCTAGGTGAAATAATGGACCGATTTCAGCCAGTTTCAATAGGCTTCGTCCTTGGGCCGAAAAAATTATATGTACCAAATTTTATCGAAATATCTGCAAAATTGCGACCTGTACTCTGCGCACAAGGTTTACATGGACAGCCTGTCAACCAGCCAGACGGACGGACATCGTTTAATCGACTCAGAAAGTGATTCTAAGTCGATCGGTATACTTTAAGGTGGGTGTTAGACCAATATTTTTGGGCGTTACACACATCTGCACAAACGCATAATACCCTCCCCACTATGGTGGTGTAGGGTATAACAAGTAAGAGAGCTATATTCGGCTGTTCCGAATTATATACATATACTTCACCAAATTATACTTCAAAATAAAAATTTTTAGGTAAACAAAAATTTATTTATTTTCCAAATTTTTTTTTTTAAATTTAAAATTTTTTTTTTGTTTTTTCAATAATTATCAAAAAAAATCGCGTTAAAAAATATTTTTTCCGATTTTGACTTATTGTAGGTAAAATTTACTAAGGTCTTATATACGTCGTTGCAAAGGTCTTTGAAATATCTATCATTAGATATCCATATTGTCTATATTAATGACTTAGTAATCTAGATATAGGTCAAAAATCGAGGCTGTCCTGGTTTTTTCAATATATCTTAGCCATTTGTCTACCGATTTTCTCGATTTTAAACAGCATCCGAACTGGAGGAATTCCGGAAATATTGATGTATGAATCGTGTATGTAAGTTGTTTTGGGGCTTCAGAAAATTTATTTCAACAGACAGACTGACGGACATGGCTTAATCGACTCCGCTATCTATAAGGATCCAGAATATATATACTTTATAGGGTCGGAAAATTATATTGTGGAAATTACAAACGGAATGACAAACTTATATATACCCTTCTCACGAAAGTGAAGGGTATAAAAATTTCTTTTTAATTTTTTTTGGCGAAAAAAATATTCGAGGAAAAAATATTTCTACTGATTTGGACCCATTGTAGGTACAACTTTCTTATATAAGTCATTGCAAAAGCCTTTGAAGTATCTGTCATTATATATCCATATTGTATATACTAATGACTTAGTCATCCAGATATAAATCAAAAATAGGCCAAAAATCTAGGTTGCCCTGGTTTTTTCCTTATATCTCAGTCATATATATTATATCTCAGTCTGTGGTTCGATTTTCTCTATTTTAAACAGCAACTGAACCGGGTCTATAGCGGATATATTGATGTATGAATCATGTATGTAAGTTATTTGGTGGCTACGAAAAGTTGATTTCAACATTCAGAAGTACAGGCAGTATGCCCTATCTAAAACGACACAGAATATATATACTTTGTGGGTTTGCAAATGAAAAATGTAGAAACTACAAACGGAATGACAACGTTAACCCTTACGTGGCACACTTTTGTTTCCATTGATTGCACTAAAAAAATTCTATTAAAGTTAAGATTATGCAGATGATCGGATATTTTCACATACACAACAAAAATATGAAGCAAATGATAATGGAATAATCACAGATCATTTGTCGCTTTATTTTTTCCTTGATTCTTGACTCTCCCTGAAATCAATTTTGATAAAACGTTACAGAAATTAACTAACAGGTTGTTATTTACAACTCGAGTTGTAAATGATTCTATGTCGATCGAAAGTCTGAACAAACGCATCCCCACTATGCTGGTGTAGGGTATAAAAATCGTAAATACTGCGATTTTAGGGAAATAAGTTCAATCTGTGATCAAACATATTTTATACATGAAATTGATTAGTATAGTTATTTAATTTTATTTGACCTTTTAAATTTATTTTAATATAATAATTATTTATGCTTAAGGTCTTTTTTATAAAAATATTTAATTTTTATTTCAATATTTCGCTACATCAATGTGTAGCATCTTCAGGAAAAAATGTTGTTTTTGTTATTTCAAAATATTTGTCATTTAAAAAAGTATATGAAAATTTTTAAACATACAAACAAAAAATATTAAAGTTAGTTTTTTAAATGAATATAACATAACAAACAAAAATATTGTATTTATAATTAGTTGTGTTATTTCTTATGTATTAGATGTCTGTAAATTTGAGCTACATTCTCGGTATCTGCTTTAAAGTTAATTCTTTGTGTTGTTGGTATATTAATTATTTGTAACATTTCTAACATATAACGACGTTTATAGTTATTTTCTGTATTTAATACTGATACATTTTCAAAGTTTGGATAGTGATTAAATTTTGCACAATGAGAAGATAAAGCAGTTTTTTGTGAATTATTGTCTCTGTATTTTTGGTCAGATTTATGTCCAGCTATTCTTGTTTTTAGTTTATTTTTCGTTGTACCTACATAAACTTTATTACAATTTTCTGTATCATTTCCGTTACAAGGTATTTTGTATACTATATTTGACCTATCCCACTTTTGCATTTTATCTTTTGTCCTACTGAATAATTTATTTAATGTGTTATACGTTCTATATGCCATTCTATATTTATTAGTATCGAATATTTTTGATTTTTCTAATCTTTCTGAAATTTCTGGTACATAAGTAAATGATTTGTAAATTTTTGGCTCTAATCTGTTACTTGTATTATTTATATTTTTATCTTTGTATTGTCCTATTAATTTATTAATAAGTTGAATTGGAAAATTATTGTCACTTAATATATTTTTAATCTTTTCTTTATTCTTTTTGTGAAATTCCTTATCACTTATCGTTAATATTCTATTTATTAAATTTTTAGCTGTATTTATAATGATTCGTTTATTGTGTTTTGAGTAGTAGTTAATGATTCTTCCAGAAGCCGTAGGTTTTTGATACCAATCCATTACTAAATTATTATTCTTCCTAATCAATAAGGTATCTAAATATGGAAGTTTTGAATCACATTCTTTCTCTATTGTGAATTTAATATATTGATTGAAATCATTTAAAGTTATTAACATGTCGTCAATTGCATGTTCTGAAATAACACAAAACAAATCATCAACATACTTTGTCATTATTCTTGGTTTTATACTTAATTTTTCAATACAGGTGTCTAGTAACTTTTCCATAACAATATCTGCCACAATTGGAGAAGCAGGAGATCCCATTGGAAGTCCTTTCTGTTGTATATAAATATTATTATTATATTGGAAATATCTATTGTCTTCTATACAGAATTTTAGTATTCGTAAAAATAACAATTTTTCAATTTTAGTGTATTCTTCTATGATATTCCATTTTTCTTCTATTATATTTATTGCTAAGTCAACAGGTATACTTGGGAATAATGATACTACATCAAATGAAATTAGTCTTTCATGATCCTGTATATATTGGTTCTTTATTCTTTCCTTAAATTGTAGTGAGTCTTTTACATTATATTTTGAATTTTCAGTTATCTTTTTTAAAATGTTCGTAATATATTTACATAGTTCATAAGAAGGGGAATTAATAAAAGAACAAATCGGTCTTAATGGAAAGTTTTCTTTGTGAATTTTTGGTAGTCCATATAACCTAGGAGCAGTGGAAACATTTGTTTTAAGATTGTTTCTTTCTTTATTTGTTATAATTTTAAGTTTATAAAGTTCTTCTACTATATCGTTATTAGTTTTCTGTAGTTTATTTGTAGGATCTTTATTTACTAATTTATATTTTGTAGTATCGTCTACAATATTTTTAATTCGTATGTCATAATCTTGTTTGTTTATTGCTACAGTAGCGTTACCTTTATCTGCTTTTAAAATAAATATATTTTTATTTATTTTTAAGAACCTTTTGGCTTCATCTACTTTATTTATCACAAATCTATCTCTATTTGTTAACTTAATTTTATTTAAATGGTTATCGATAACTGTTGTTAACCTAGTCCTAGCTATTTCCTGTTCTTCCTTTTCTTGTAATGTTTGTATTAAATCCTCTCCGTCAGTTATCATCTTTAAAATTGGAAACTCTTCTTTTCTAATAGGTAATGCGTGTTTTTGTCCTAGTGAAAGAATCCATTGTACATCTATCGGAATATCTAAGTTTGTCTTATTTACAAACCATTTTTCATTGAATTTAATTCCGAGTTCTTTCTTTTGTAATTCTAGTAAAGAGTTAAATTTCTTTTTGTGTGTCTTTTTTACCTTCTCATTGAGTAAAGCGCCTAATCTTTCTTGATATTGTAAAAATTCATCCATTTCTTTATTTGTAAAATGTACATTTAGTTTTCTTTTTATCACTATTACCTCACTTTGAAATTGTTTCAGTAGTTCGTGTTTTTCTTTTAATGTTAATTTCAAAAATTTTATATGTAAATCTTGTATATATTTCTGCATAGTTTGTTGAATATTTGGTATTTTCTTCTTTTCAAAAATTGTTGACAAATTCTTTGTTGAACTGCTTATAAATTTTGGAATAATTCCCGCATTTCTGCAACGAATTAGAAATGTTATTGTTGATTTACATTTAATAATTTTATCACTTATGTTTTTAAATCTGTTAATACATCTTTTGACTTCTTGATTCCTCTTATAATTGTTGAAATTCATTGTTTGTTATTTTAGTTATTACGTGCACTCTTTATTTAATAGTTATTTAATTTTATTTGACCTTTTAAATTTATTTTAATATAATAATTATTTATGCTTAAGGTCTTTTTTATAAAAATATTTAATTTTTATTTCAATATTTCGCTACATCAATGTGTAGCATCTTCAGGAAAAAATGTTGTTTTTGTTATTTCAAAATATTTGTCATTTAAAAAAGTATATGAAAATTTTTAAACATACAAACAAAAAGTATGTTTAAAAATTTTCATATACTTTTTTAAATGACAAATATTTTGAAATAACAAAAACAACATTTTTTCCTGAAGATGCTACACATTGATGTAGCGAAATATTGAAATAAAAATTAAATATTTTTATAAAAAAGACCTTAAGCATAAATAATTATTATATTAAAATAAATTTAAAAGGTCAAATAAAATTAAATAACTATTAAATAAAGAGTGCACGTAATAACTAAAATAACAAACAATGAATTTCAACAATTATAAGAGGAATCAAGAAGTCAAAAGATGTATTAACAGATTTAAAAACATAAGTGATAAAATTATTAAATGTAAATCAACAATAACATTTCTAATTCGTTGCAGAAATGCGGGAATTATTCCAAAATTTATAAGCAGTTCAACAAAGAATTTGTCAACAATTTTTGAAAAGAAGAAAATACCAAATATTCAACAAACTATGCAGAAATATATACAAGATTTACATATAAAATTTTTGAAATTAACATTAAAAGAAAAACACGAACTACTGAAACAATTTCAAAGTGAGGTAATAGTGATAAAAAGAAAACTAAATGTACATTTTACAAATAAAGAAATGGATGAATTTTTACAATATCAAGAAAGATTAGGCGCTTTACTCAATGAGAAGGTAAAAAAGACACACAAAAAGAAATTTAACTCTTTACTAGAATTACAAAAGAAAGAACTCGGAATTAAATTCAATGAAAAATGTTTTGTAAATAAGACAAACTTAGATATTCCGATAGATGTACAATGGATTCTTTCACTAGGACAAAAACACGCATTACCTATTAGAAAAGAAGAGTTTCCAATTTTAAAGATGATAACTGACGGAGAGGATTTAATACAAACATTACAAGAAAAGGAAGAACAGGAAATAGCTAGGACTAGGTTAACAACAGTTATCGATAACCATTTAAATAAAATTAAGTTAACAAATAGAGATAGATTTGTGATAAATAAAGTAGATGAAGCCAAAAGGTTCTTAAAAATAAATAAAAATATATTTATTTTAAAAGCAGATAAAGGTAACGCTACTGTAGCAATAAACAAACAAGATTATGACATACGAATTAAAAATATTGTAGACGATACTACAAAATATAAATTAGTAAATAAAGATCCTACAAATAAACTACAGAAAACTAATAACGATATAGTAGAAGAACTTTATAAACTTAAAATTATAACAAATAAAGAAAGAAACAATCTTAAAACAAATGTTTCCACTGCTCCTAGGTTATATGGACTACCAAAAATTCACAAAGAAAACTTTCCATTAAGACCGATTTGTTCTTTTATTAATTCCCCTTCTTATGAACTATGTAAATATATTACGAACATTTTAAAAAAGATAACTGAAAATTCAAAATATAATGTAAAAGACTCACTACAATTTAAGGAAAGAATAAAGAACCAATATATACAGGATCATGAAAGACTAATTTCATTTGATGTAGTATCATTATTCCCAAGTATACCTGTTGACTTAGCAATAAATATAATAGAAGAAAAATGGAATATCATAGAAGAATACACTAAAATTGAAAAATTGTTATTTTTACGAATACTAAAATTCTGTATAGAAGACAATAGATATTTCCAATATAATAATAATATTTATATACAACAGAAAGGACTTCCAATGGGATCTCCTGCTTCTCCAATTGTGGCAGATATTGTTATGGAAAAGTTACTAGACACCTGTATTGAAAAATTAAGTATAAAACCAAGAATAATGACAAAGTATGTTGATGATTTGTTTTGTGTTATTTCAGAACATGCAATTGACGACATGTTAATAACTTTAAATGATTTCAATCAATATATTAAATTCACAATAGAGAAAGAATGTGATTCAAAACTTCCATATTTAGATACCTTATTGATTAGGAAGAATAATAATTTAGTAATGGATTGGTATCAAAAACCTACGGCTTCTGGAAGAATCATTAACTACTACTCAAAACACAATAAACGAATCATTATAAATACAGCTAAAAATTTAATAAATAGAATATTAACGATAAGTGATAAGGAATTTCACAAAAAGAATAAAGAAAAGATTAAAAATATATTAAGTGACAATAATTTTCCAATTCAACTTATTAATAAATTAATAGGACAATACAAAGATAAAAATATAAATAATACAAGTAACAGATTAGAGCCAAAAATTTACAAATCATTTACTTATGTACCAGAAATTTCAGAAAGATTAGAAAAATCAAAAATATTCGATACTAATAAATATAGAATGGCATATAGAACGTATAACACATTAAATAAATTATTCAGTAGGACAAAAGATAAAATGCAAAAGTGGGATAGGTCAAATATAGTATACAAAATACCTTGTAACGGAAATGATACAGAAAATTGTAATAAAGTTTATGTAGGTACAACGAAAAATAAACTAAAAACAAGAATAGCTGGACATAAATCTGACCAAAAATACAGAGACAATAATTCACAAAAAACTGCTTTATCTTCTCATTGTGCAAAATTTAATCACTATCCAAACTTTGAAAATGTATCAGTATTAAATACAGAAAATAACTATAAACGTCGTTATATGTTAGAAATGTTACAAATAATTAATATACCAACAACACAAAGAATTAACTTTAAAGCAGATACCGAGAATGTAGCTCAAATTTACAGACATCTAATACATAAGAAATAACACAACTAATTATAAATACAATATTTTTGTTTGTTATGTTATATTCATTTAAAAAACTAACTTTAATATTTTTTGTTTGTATGTTTAAAAATTTTCATATACTTTTTTAAATGACAAATATTTTGAAATAACAAAAACAACATTTTTTCCTGAAGATGCTACACATTGATGTAGCGAAATATTGAAATAAAAATTAAATATTTTTATAAAAAAGACCTTAAGCATAAATAATTATTATATTAAAATTGATTAGTATAAAAAACAGCAAATATCTTAAATCGTTAATATCTTCGTAAATACTACGATTTTAGAGAAACAAAGATCAGTCTGTGATCACTGATATTTTTTAGAGATATACTCTAAAAATCTGATTTATTCATGAACAAGTTTATTAAAATTACAAAGAAATATATTTGAAGTTTTTTGAGGTATCCTTTGTTCAATATAAAATTCTTAACTTCGAAATATTTGGAAATATAATGGTAATTGAGTAGACGATACAAAGAGCTATCAAAATAGGCACACACTTGCAGATAATATGTGTCCTCTTATCCTCTTTTATTTGGAAATAAAATTCCATAAAAAAATTTTATTTGGAACACATAAATAGTATGTGAGTTTGAGTATGTGTTTTATAGTTCTGTTGTAATATAAATCCTTTTATGATTATACAATATTATTAAATCTAGAGTTAATATAATAAAATACCAACATAGATATAAGAAAAGTTTTAATAGTGGTGGGCATTGAAGACTAACTGATACCGCTACTTCTATTTAAATCTTTTTGGAAATTTATCAGCAACTATTGTTATTAGCTAAACATGGGTATTGTGTTCACAAACGGGTTTGGTAACTAGAAGAAACTGCAAAATCAGATTTGTAATGCTTTCAGAAGCCAACATATCGAGCTTATCTAGGAACTTGTCATAAACTTAATATTAACTATCCAAAATTGTAATACACACTCTAGATTTTTCTTATCAAAAATTCCATAATAATCTATTGTAGGGTGTATTAATTTGTTTGTGGGAGCTTTTTATGTTCTTCAAAAGTAATAGAACAAAATTACTGCAATTTCTGCGAAACAGTTACATAAACACTCCTTCATACATACTTTTACATTTAAAGCCATATATTTATATATAAAAAACAAGTAAGAAAGTATGGTCGGTCAAGCCCGACCATATAATACCCTACACCAAGTAAATGAGTAAAAATATTTTTCTTTTAAAATATCAATAATAATATGGGAGCTATGACCAATTATAGACCGATCACCACAAAATTAGGTCGTGTGATTTATGTCTATATTAAAGCTAACTATGTTGAATTTTGTGTGTATACCAACATTTTTAAGCGATTTATGCACTTTAAAGTGATTTTCGGAAGCGGGTCTATATGGGAGCTATGACTAATTATGGACCGATCGTAACAAAATTTGGTGACAAAAATTTTGTATATATAAAACTTATTTGGAGCGAAATTTATGTAGATACATAGATAAATTAAACATTTATGACCGATAAAGTCCAATTTCGAGGGGACATTTGTATGGGGACTAGGTGAAATAATGGACCGATTTCAGCCAGATTCAATAGGCTTGGTCCTTGGGCCGAAAAACTAATATGTACCAAATTTGATCGAAATATCTTCAAAATTGCGACCTGTACTCTGCGCACAAGGTTTACATGGACAGCCAGCCAGCCAGCCAACCAGACGGACGGACGGACGGACGGACGGACATCGTTTAATCGACGCAGAAAGCGATTCTAAGTCGATCGGTATACTTTAAGGTGGGTGTTAGACTAATATTTTTGGGCGTTACAAACATCTGCACAAACGCATAATACCCTCCCCACTATGGTGGTGTAGGGTATAATTATATTAAACTGACTGGTTGTTTGGCTGTTTTTCGTAAAAGTTTAATTAAGTTTTCTCTATAAAGTGGTTTATAAACCACACTACTGTAATTCAATAACAAACAAAAAAGTAACAACAACCTTTTTTTCGTTTTTGTATTAAACAATTTTTATTTTTCTACTTTTTTGTGGTTTTATGATACAAGAATATGATTGAAGTTTGTTTTATAAAATGGCAAAAATGGTAAATTTGTTTTTATAAATGAATACTAGGGTGGCTCTGTTTTAAAATTTTTAAGATTTTCTATGCTGCCAAAGTCTAGAATTACAAAAAAAAAAATCAAATACTGAAATTTCAGCCAGCTAGCTCCTTTCGTTTGGGCCCTATCGTGTTTCCAACAGACATACAGACGGACGTACATAGCTGGTTCCTCTAAAGAGAGACAAATCAAAGTTTAAACAATTTCAGTAGAAGCAACAAACTGTTTAAACCCTACACCACCATAGTGGAGAGGGTATAATGCGTTTGTGCAGATGTTTGTAACGCCCAAAAATATTAGTCTACCGCCCACCTTAAAGTATACCGACCAACTTAGAGTCACTTTCTGAGTCGATTAAACGATGTCCGTCCGTCCGTCTGGTTGGCTGGCTGTCCATGTAAACCTTGTGCGCAGAGTACAGGTCGCAATTTTGAAGATATTTCGATCAACTTTGGTACGTATTATTTTTTCGGTCCAAGGACCAAGTCTATTGTAAATGGCTGAAATTGGTCCATTATTTGACCTAGCCCCCATACAAATGTCCTTCAGAAATTGGACTTTATCGGATGTAAATGTTTAATTTATAAATGTATCTCCACAAATTGAGCTCCAAATAAGTCTTATATATACAAAATTAATGTCACCAAATTTTGTTACGATCGCTCCATAACTAGTCATAGCTCCCATATAGACCCGCTTCCGAAAATCACTTTAACGTGCATAAATCGCTTAAAAATGTTGGTATATACACAAAATTCAACATAGTAAACACTCATATAGACATAAATCACACGACCTAATTTCATGGCGATCGGTCCATAATTGGTCATATCCCCCATATAAGGCCCACTTCCGAAAATCACTCAAAAATATAAATTATTGAAATTTAAAAAGAAAAATGTTTTGCTCTTTTACTTAGTGTAGGGTATTATACTCTTACTTGTTTTTTTTTAATAAATTGCAATAAAAATTGGAGACGTTTACAACTGTTTTTTTTTTTTGCACCTTAATGAGCCAATTCATTAGAAAAACTAAAAATGTTTGCATACAAAAATAAAGCATGGACATTTTTCTTTTAAACTCAAAAGTAATGAAAATCGTGGGTCTTGACAAAGTTATGAATAAAACTCAAAAAAAGGCCGACAAACCCGATTAACCACTTCCGAAAAATCTGAAAAAAATCTCAAAAATACTCTACCCTATAAGCTTTCACATTATGCTTGAGCACCCATGAAAATAAGAAAAAAAATTTTTTTGCAAAAAATTAAAAATTGAAGTCCTCTTTAGAGGAGGCAATAAATAAAAATAAACTTAATAACAAAATCAATATAGCCCCATATTTTTGATGGAAGGTATAAAAATACTTTTAATTGGCTTAAGTTTTGAACATTTAATCTTGAAACTTCTAAAAATCGGAAAGTTTCAAAATAAGTTGCACCCTAATGAACACAGATTGAAAACTCATACATACTCATAAAACTACTAACAAAAAAAGCATAACTACATATGTATATAAAAAAAAATTATTGTGGAAAAGTTGGCAAAATAGCATAGAAAAAAAAACTCAAGTATTTCGACAGATTTAGGTCAATTGAATAACAATAAACCGTTTGGTGTGAACGTATATACCTAGGTGTCCATATGTCTAGATATTGAAATTTTCATATGGAAATAAACAACATTTCACTACAATGATTGGGTTGGTTATTCTATTTTGTGTTTAATGGTTTTTTGTTAAACTAAATTACTGTTTATTTAAAGGCAATTGAAAAAAACTAAATATGTGTGTGGAAACTAACAATTGATTGAAATGGCATTAGGAATAATAGTAGAGGATGAGCTGTAAATTGTATTAAGGGTTCAGTGTTTGAATTTTAAGCACTAGCACTGTGGTTCCAAATCAAAATCTAGGTAGACAAAATTATTTGGCGCTCTTTTTATATAGAATTGGTATCTAAGATTCCAAAAAAAACGTTTAAAAGATCACTATAATTTTTTTTTCAAGTTACAGTAGGGTGTAGATATACATATAAAAATCATTAATAAAAAATTAAAAAAAATACGTTTTCATGTGTTTCTGAAACTAAATTTTTAAAAAGATCTGTATTTACTATATTTCAAGTTGCATTAGGATCTATATATATAAAAATCAATAATAAATAAAGAAATATTTCTAAAAATTCCGTAAAAATTAAAAAACAAAGTATTTCGGTGGGTACAAAGACATTCCCCAGAAGTTTCTTTACATGATGCATATAGTCATTGGACGGGCTTCGACGATCTTTTTTTTTTGGCAAGCTATATAATATTCATAGAAAAAAATTATCAGTATATTTGAGACTCAAGTTTAAAGGACTATAACAGAAAAATGGAGAGGCCCATAAATATAAGATATACATTTCATAAAAGCGTATATCAATGTTTATCTATGTTTCGAAGTATAAGTTTCTATATGGTAAAACAATTGAAATATATATAATTTAGTAAAGCAGTAAAATATTAAAAAAATTAACGAAAATATGATTCAAAATTTGTTGAACTTCTGGCGCTTCTGTTGAGAAAACGAAATGTCCAATTGAAAAACCCATTTGTATTGGAGGAGAACAGATTGTCAGCTTCCGAAAAAACTTAGCTTTTCCAAATTCTAAAGATACCGATTTTCATAATTTTGTCCACCTAGATTTTGATTTGGAACCACAGTGTACTAGGTTCGCCTATAAAAGGTTGTGTTTTGATTTAGTAAAATAATTTCAGATTTCATAGTTTTTTCGAATTTTTTGCTTATATTAGGAATTTCAAAAAATTTCAAAAAAATACAAGTTATTTTCTTTCTTTTGTTAAAGTTCAAATTGTACATAAGTAAAAATCCTTTTCTTTTAATAGCAAATTCACAGGATATTAAAACAAAAAAATGTCACTGAACAAAGGATATCTTAAAGACCCGTTCACCATATCATCCTTTAAAAAAAATTAAATATTTTTAGTTAAATAAATCTAAAAAAAAAAATTAATTCATTAGCGAACATTTTTTTTAATTTAACAAAAAAAATAATTTATTTTTGAAAAAAAATTTTAACAAAAAAATAAAATATTTTTCAACGAATTTTTAGTTTTCCATTTTTGGTACATTTATGGTATTAAGGTGGCAAACAGGGGTTCAATATTATGGATAATACAAAAATTTCCATTTTAAAACCGAAAAAAGTACCAATTTTCCTTTTTCCCTTGAACACCCATTTTGAAATTTCCATTTTGGGAAACCTTTCTGCTACAAAGATAATTCTCAAACAACTCAAATATAAATATGATATCAAAATTCTACACCTTTGCAATCAGTTTCTAAATAAAACTATATTAGTTAATTTTAGTATCACAATAGGTGCAAATGTTTAAAATTTTACAATATTAACCCTTTATCTCTTTTAGGTCAAAATTACCCAAAAACTGCATTATTGCCAAATTTCGGAAAAAATGCAAATTTTTCAGTTTTTGTAAAAATTGAGCTACTAAATAAATAGTTTTGCAATTGAATGCAAAATAATCGAAATGTGTACATAATTATCGTTGTAATGAGATATAAATCACAAAATTTGGTTAAAAAATGTTAATGTTATTACAAATTTGCCAGACCATTAACGTGTCTCAGGCCACTTGAACAAGAAATTTAGGGAAAAAAATTAACATATTTAGAGAAAAATTAAAATAAAAGCAAATTTATATTTAAAATATATCCGTATTAACTTGTGTATGAGTTTTTGTCTTCGTAGTATACCGTTAACCTATTCGAAGGTATGGACAAAAACGGCTGTTTCGAATCTCCATTTTCAAATTTTTAAAAATTTTGTTAAACAAATTTCAGAAGTTTTTGATCATTACATTGGGATTTATTGAGATCATAATAGGGAACAAAAATATATAAAAATTATGTCAATACCTTTTACAGTTTTTCCGTACCTGCGATTTAAATTTTGCGATTTTCAAGAAAAACTAATTTTTTGTCCATATTTTGGCGAATGAGCCCAATTCCTTACTGTTATTCATTTTAAGTAAAACCTGTTCAGAATATTATAGTCCGGATAATTTTAAATATAGTCTGAATGTTTTACTAAAATCGGAAAACACCGTAATTTTAAAGGTCAAAGGTCAAATTTTTCAATATTTGCAATTTCTAATGAAAAGATAGCAAAATGTTATTTAGTTTTGGACCGATTTTGATGTTTTCCAAATTTGACATTTTAGCCAAAAATTTAAAAAAAATAAAATTTTCAATTTTAATTTTTGTTTCCAAAATCAAAAACTTTTTTGACTTTTATAAAATGGGTCCTTCTTTCTCAAAAGAAAGCTTAGGTCTTTTTCTTGAAGAACTTTTTGGTGTCTTAGTGGGATTTATCAAAATAAATGTTTTGTAACTCAAAACATAAAATTTTTTACTTTTTTTGCAAAATCAAAAACTTTGTTGAATTTTTTTAAACATTTTTTTTTAATTTTTATTATACCCTACACCACCATAGTGGAGAGGGTAGATGCCTTTGTGCAGATGTTTGTAACGCCCAAAAATATTAGTCTAACACCCACCTTAAAGTATACCGATCGACTTAGAATCACTTTCTGAGTCGATTAAACGATGTCCGTCCGTCCGTCTGGTCGGCTGGCTGTCCATGTAAACCTTGTGCGCAGAGTACAGGTCCCAATTTTGAAGATATTTCGATCAAATTTTGTACATATTATTTTTTCGGCTCAAGCACCAAGCCTATTGAAACTGGCAGAAAACGGTCCACTATTTCACCTAGCCCCCATACAAATGTCCTCCCGAAATTGGACTTAATCGGTAATAAATGTTTAATTTATAAATTTATCTCTCCAAATTCCGCTCCAAATAAGTTTTATATAAACAAAATTCATGTCACCAAATTTTGTTACGATCGGTCCATAATTATTCATAGCTCCCATATAGACCCGCTTCCGAAAATCACTTTAACGTGCATAAATAGCTTAAAAATGTTGGTAAACACACAAAATTCAACATAGTTAACTTTAATATAGACATAAATCACACGACCTAATTTCATGGTGATCGGTCCATAATTGGTCATAGCCCCCATATAACCCCACTTCCGAAAATCACTCAAAAATATAAATTATTGAAATTTTAAAAGAAAATTTGTTTTTCCTCTTTTACTTAGTGTAGGGTATTATATGGTCGGGCTTGACCGACCATACTTTCTTACTTGTTTATTTATTTATTGAATCTACTTATATCATTAGGCCTAACAATAAGTGTTTAAATCTTATAACTAAAATTAAAACTAATTACTCTCTAAAGAGTGCATTGCTTGACAATGGACCTCATCTTGCAAAATCAAAAACTTTGTTGACTTTTTTTTTAAAAAAATGGACCCTTTTTAATTATTTTTGTTTTTTTGTTCAAAATAAATCTTAGGTATTTTCCTTTGAGAACTTTTTTTGTTG
This sequence comes from Calliphora vicina, assembly GCF_958450345.1. Lineage (NCBI taxonomy): Eukaryota > Metazoa > Arthropoda > Insecta > Diptera > Calliphoridae > Calliphora > Calliphora vicina. Next base: position 34,098,795 of record NC_088782.1, on the reverse strand, counting down.
CTGAATGGAATGCGAGTGGGATATCTATCAAACTAAATATTTGGTAACTCAGGACTTAGTCGGACATCCCGATCGAAAGACATCGATTTAAAAACTTGGTACACTTGACATGAAATCCCCCATATGTTTATGGCAATCAAGTTCATGATGAAGCATTCTATCATAATATGTAGTTCTTAAATTTTGTTATCTTAATCACAACATATTACATCATAAAAATGGTTATCACAAGCATATACTTAGTTACTACAATTATATACATATGTATATGATTGCTATAATCATGTGAGTGGCATCTTAAACATATTATGGTTACTGCAATCATATACATTTAGGATAATACAGTCCTAACTAGGGAAAGCCAAGGTTGGGAGTACCATAAGCATTATTTCAGATTTGCACAAGTTGGATGAAATTCCTCCGACAAAATACTATGGAGGAAAATTCAAAAAGAGTGCTATATTTTGTATTGTTCTATCAATCGATTTATAGAATCCTACTACTTATATACTTTAACATATTTGTCATCATAATCGTCATCACTTTGACAAATATTTTTGGCATTTCTTTTTTAACAATACCCACATATATATGTATAGTATATCAAGTTGCAGATAATTTATGAGTTTTATTATATTGCCAAAAGTACAAACAAAAATTATACATATTTATACCTACATACATATCGAGCCCTTAGCGCCAAATTATCGTAAGCGACAAAACACAAATTTTACAGGAGAAGGTTTTTTTGATTATTTTGAAATTTATACATAGAATTAAAAATGTTATGATGCCATATAATATAATTTCGTTCAAGCTATTTGTCTATTTTTCAAAAATATTTATAACTTTTGACAATTAAAAATTCATGGAATACTTTATTGAAAAATATGACAAAATTTTTTAATTTTTGCATATATAAAAATTTTTCGAATTGAAATTAAATTTTTATTTATGAATAGTTTTTAATGAAATTTCACAGTTTTGTAGATTTTTATATTTAAAATGGAAAATTAAAAACGCATTTTGAAATTTATTATCAGCAATCCCGAAATTCCCAAAAAAATGTTGAAAAATTCCAAAAATGAGAATTTTTAGTTTTTTGGCTTACCATCCATACCAGGGTCGGGGTTATCAGAACCCTTTACAAAATAATTAAAAACATATTGGGCCATCTAAATTCGGTTACTATATTTTGATATAAAATATGCGATTTGAGAATTTTTGGACTAAATTTGAATTTTACAAAAAAATTGACGTTTTTTGAATGGACCTGGTCCCATCGGTGTCATCAATTTTCAAATCATTTTTCATTTAGCATATTTGATGAAAAGTATAAATTCCTTATGCATCTTCTTAGAAATTTTTTGCGATAACATAAAATGGAAAAAAGTTCTTTTTTCCAAAAAAATAGAGAAAAATTTAAAATTTTTTAAATTCAAATGCATATAACATATGACTTAGTCATTGTTTTTAAACTATTTTTTTCCTATTTGATACATACATGTGTTGTTAATCTAATAAAGGAAAACTGGAGAAAATCGGGAAATATTTGGATATGCTGTTATCAAAAAACTGGAGTAGGGCGGGTAAAAATGTTGAAAATTTAATTTTCAAATGCGAATATCTCCTAAGCTGTAGGATATAATTGATAGCTACGACGAATTAATAGCATCGTTTTAAAAATTTAACATACCCGAGGTGTCCTACTTTGAGGACCCTTGGTCGCGCCCCAGGTGAGCACATGAGGTCCACGTTAAAAAATTAAACTAGACAACACTTCTTCTATGCGCATGTGAAATTTCATTCAAACCTATCTAACCATTTAGAAGTTACAGATTTGTTTCCCTCTTTTTTTCTATACCAATGCGTGTCGCTTACGATAAAATTCGTTTAATGAAAAATGTAAACACTGACTTGCGATAAAATCTTAACCACTATATTTTTGAAGTTATTAACAATTTTGATATTCATCAGTCAGTATATATAATTTTAATTTCTGCAATAAAAATTTTTTTAGAAAATGTCGCTTACGATAATTTGGCGTTAAGGGCTCGATATATTGATCATTTACAGACATAAATTTAATAACACATGTTTTTATTTGAAAGTCAGTGTACGTAGGTGTTTGAATTTTGAGAGCAATCAAATAATGTATTTACTTTTATTAGTATTTATTTATATATTTTGTATTAAAATAAAAAAAAAAATGTTTAAATATACCATTTGCGATGCGCTTGATAAAGCAACAGTCGCTATTTATTAAATAACGTATCTTTTGTAACATCAAAATCAAATATTGAAAACAAGTTTTAAGAAAGTTTACCTTCATAACTAGACATTTAGGGTGTATAAATTTCAACTAGACCTTAACAATTTATTCAGCCTTTTTAAAAGTCATCATTTATGATGTACAAAAAAAATTCTCATAAAAATGACAAAGTACTTGTATAAATATTTTATGTTCAAAACTTTCTGTTGGCTTCTATAAATATATTTTGAGCAGTTTTTACTCTTTTGTTGTAGGTGTTTGATTAATGAGGCTGCTGGTATATAAAAATAGTTTTTTTTTATCTATTTCAGTCAGCAAACAGATGTGAATTTTATATATATTTTTTATAATTTAATTGATGTTTTTTAGAATAAAGATTTTATTATGCTACATAAATGTTTAATGGTTTTTACAGACAATTTGAGTGCAACAATGGTTTTTTTAATGAAGTCTAAATTAAAACAAGTAGGAAAGATATAGTCGGCGAAAACCATACCCTACACCAAGTATATGAGCATCTGCTGTACAGCATCATTTTCGAAGAAGTGGGGTCCAATGCTGCCTTCAGACTAAAATCAGCCACTGCAGTTATCTGTGTAACATTACAAGAATTAAAGTGAACTTATTATGCCTGCAATCATATGCATGGTAGCTGCTGTTGTTTTACCTATCCTAATTAAAAATAAACAAATAAATCGAATGCTTTTAATATCATTGAACACAATATTTAATTATTTAGTCAAATATAAATAAATCAGTAATTCAATATTTAATTGATACATTATTATATAAATATCATACTGTTTTTCTGTAGAATTACATGCATGATTAGTATTTATATGGCATTTGCATTTATTAAAGCATAGACGAAAATAACACAGCAGTTTTACATAAAATTTCCAACCAATCACTGGCATCGTGGGTGGTTTTCAAAATTAATATATTTGTGACACAAAGTGTTACAAAAGGTAAGCATTTTAATCAGCACAGTTGGGTTTTATTAAACTCCACCTGAGTTATTTCATTATAAGATATGTAGTTTGGAAGATAACTTAAATTAAAAATGGTTTAATAATGTTTATTTAAATGTAACAAAATGTACATTTTGAATACATTATTGTATATTCCAAATAATTGTGTCCACCTAGATTTTAATTTGCAACCACAGTGAGCTTTTTATTTGGAACTCGAGAGCGAAGGTGCGGAGTGGGCCAAATCCATGTAAATAATTTGGTACTTTTTTAAAACATATGTTTTTCTTGAGCACATGAATACATACTTGGAACACATCTGATTCAGAAAAATCGCCAAAATGAAATATTTCGATATCTCAAACTTTTCTCCTATGCACTATGGTCCCAAATCGATTTTTTTTCGGCAAAAATTCAAAATTTTTTTTTTAAAAATTGTTAAAAATTAATTTATTTTCCTAAAGACAATACTCCAAGCTATCAAGAAAATATATTTAAAAAAAGAGTTGACAACACTGCTGGTCTGCTAGGCTTTCAAAGTTGAAACTTTAAACACGTATTCTTAAATAAGTGTTAAAACAGTATTACAATTGTAAAACGTGCAAACCTTAAAAAATAAAGTTATAAAGTATTTCAAAAATGGCAAATGTAGCCCAAGTTAAGTAGTATTATGACATATTTTTGGATTTTATTTTTGTTGAGTCCTTGTCGTAATTCTTGATATTGTGATTGTGTAGTTTTATAATCTCGCCATAACCTATAAGTCCCGTGGACCAAAAGTTGTGTTTGGGCACGAACTTGCATGGAAGTTTAAATGTGGAAGTGTTCGCCAAAGTGTGTACTTTGAGTGTATATTCATATCTCGCCAGCATTTTTCAGCAAACACCCACAATTGTCATTTTATTTATTTACTCTTTAAAAAAGAGTTCAGTTTGGATACCTTCCCATTTAGTGGGCGTAAAGTGTGGGCGTGGTCCAATTGACTATTTTTTGTTTAAATTTATTTATATGCCATGGACATTAAATGTGCTGAAATTAAAAGCTCTGACATGATTATTTTAATTTATGCCATAAAAACTGGATTTGAAACCATAGTGCTATGGTACTATTTTAATATTTTAAATTATTTAAATTATCGATATTAAAGTTAACTGATATGCTTCCAAGTGAAGTAAGAATTAAGGATAGGGTGGTTAAAGATATTAAGGTACCATACAGAAAAGAACAAATGGTACTTTTTAATTTATCTAATGGTACTTTTTGAATTTTCTATAAAAATTTAACTAGAAACATGAAATTAAGCATGAATTAGAATCCATGGTATACTTTTTCTTTTTTTTCTCCAATGACACTAGAATCACGAAATTAGACACCCATGGGAAACTGTACTTTGAAACTATTTCTACATAGCATTTGTTTGTTAAAGTTTTTACTATAACCATTTTTCTAGTAGATTCAAATTTAATTCAAACACATTTTTTTTATCCATTCAACTGTAATGTAATTTATAAATCTACATACACAAAGGAATCTGCAAAACACTAGGGTGAATCTTATTTTGAACTTTTTATGGTAAAAGTAGCAACATTTTCAAAATAAAAAATAGTTTTTGTATTTCGAACCAAAAATAATTTTTATAATTTTTCTCTTGATTAAATAAATTACAAGTAAGCGAGCTCTCTCTTTGTATATTCTATATTCAGCTGTGTCGAATCTTATATACCCTTTACCAATTTATACATTAAAATAAAAATGTTAAATATTTTAAGTTAAACAAAATTTAATTTCGAAATTGTGTTTTAAAACTTTTTTTCCAAATTTTTTTTTACTTTTTAAAAAAAAATAATTTAAAATTTTTTTTTTTTAAATTTATTAGTGAAAAAAAAATGTATGACAAAAACATTTTTTGGTGAAAAAAATATTTTTTCCCGATTTTGACCGATTGTAGGTACAACCTGCAATGAACTTTGATACAGATAATACAGATATTGATAAAACAAAATAGGCCAAAAATCGACGTTGTCCCGGTTTTTCCCAATTTGGGACGATTTTCTCGATTTTAAATAGCAACCGAGTAGAGAAAATTTCCGATATATTAATGCATCATAATATATTTGTGGTCTACGGAAAGTTGATTTCAACATACAGACAGACAGACGGACATAGCTATATCGACTCCGTTATCTACAAGGTGACGCAAAACTAATCCTCCTATCAGAAAATGCTATAAATTTTGCGATTGGCCCCTAATGACAGTTCTGTTTTTGACATTTGTGTACTAAACACATGCGAAATACACGTTAATAAACAATGTTACGCTACACTGCTCCAGAACGCGGAATATTGCTGACTATTTATTTGATCAATAATGAAGATGATTTTTCATCAAAAATAATCATGAGTGATGAGGCCCATTTCCATCTTAGCGGGTACATAAATTAGCAAAATTTACGCTTCTGGGGCACTGAAAATCCGCGTGTAACCCACGAAGAGCCATTACACCCGGTCAAAGTCACTGTATGGTGTGCTGTTTTCGCTGGAGGAGTCATCGGACCTTTTTTCTTCGAAGACGTCGCGGGCCAAACGGTTACTGTGAATGGTAAGCGCAATGATCAACGAGTTCATTTTGCCGCAACTTGATGAATTGGGATTGGAAAACATGTTGTTCCAACAGGACGGTGCAACGGCACATACTGCACGTGCCAAAACCGATATGCTGAAGGATGCATTTCCCGGGCGCCTAATCTCCCGTTTTGGCGATTTGCACTGGCCAGCAAGATCGCCTGATTTGACCGCTCCAGACTTCTTATTGTGGGGCTTTTTGAAGTCGCGGGTTTATGTCAACAAGCCTCAGACTCTTGCAGCTCTTAAAGACAATATCCGTCAAGAATGTGAGGACCTATCGCCGGAAGTTTTGGCCAAAGTGATGGAAAATGCGATAAAAAGGGCTCAAATGACAATCAACTATGGCGGCGCCCATTTACATGACATCATATTCTCGACTTGATGTAAAAAAAACTAAAAGACCAAATAAAAATAATCCACAAGAAGAATCAAAGTTTTTAATTTTTTTTTTAATTACAGCCAAAAAACATCTGAAGTTTACTTTTGCGCCACCTTGTATATACCCTGCCGAATCATGCTGAAGGGTATTAAAAAAGACTATTTCGAGTTATCCAATTATAAAAGATATTTTCCAATTTTGGTGGTCCTGTTGCTAAGAAAATATATACTTTTTATAATATATTTTTAAAGATAAAGATTAATCCTTCAATTGAACTTGGACGAATTAACAACCAAATAAATGTTTAAACTATTTTTTATAGTACTAAAAATTAAATTTTGTTATATCTCTAAAGGTATTTATAGACGTCAATACTGAGTATTAATATTTGTCAAAACCTCAAGTCTCAATATAATTTTATCGTCTAAACAAAATTTGTATTAGATTTTCAAAAAATACATATGATTTTTTTGATTTATTTAAAAATTTGTTTAAAACAATTCAAAAACTTTTTATTGTCATATGTTATAAATACAAATAAGGCAAACAAAAAAGACAAGCAAATATGAAATAAAAATAAAGTTTGCAGATAAATATCAATGAACAACGAAATAAAATATTTATTTGTAATACTATCGTGTGAACAATAAATGTTTTTTCGAAAAGATTTTTTCAAATATGATTTCAATAATATTTTAAATTTGAAAAGTATTGGCATCTATAAATACCTTAGTTAAACAAAAAAAATTTAACCCCAAATATAAAAGACATCCTAGAAATTTTAAAAATGCAATATCGTAAATCAAGCAAATCATAAATCCAACATTTTTTATTTTTAAACGAAATTAAAAACATTTGAAAAATTGTTTTCCGTTCTAATAAAATCGAAATCAGGATCAAAAATGCAAAATTAATAGGTTGTATCTATTATGTATTAGCGTTAAAACCGATTTGAAATTTCTAGGAAACTAGGTTTTGCTCAAAAATTTGTTGAAATTATTTCACAAAAAACCTTTTCGTAATATATTGGGAAATATGTTATTACTTAGAACGGAAAACAATTTCATTAAATTTTTTTAATTTCGTTCAAAAAAGTTTTGAAAATATAAAATTTGGGTTTATTTATGGTTTGCATGAAATTTTGTCATTTTCTTTGGTATGAATTTATAATATGTTATCGATGACACAAAATTTTTATATTTAAACTTCTATGTTTAAATAAAAAACAAAAGCTTCCGTAATTGCTTTTTTATACCCTACACCACCATAGTGGGGAGGGTATACTGCGTTTTTGCAGATGTTTGTAACGCCCAAACATATTAGTCTAACACCCACCTTAAAGTATATAGATCGACTTAGAATAACTTTCTGAGTCGATTAAACGATATCCGTCCGTCCGTCCATCTGGTCGGCTAGCTGGCTGTCCATGTAAACCTTGTGCGCAGAGTACAGGTCGCAATTTTGAAGATGTTCGATGAAATTTGGTACATATTATACTGAAATCGGTCCATTATTTCACCTAGCCCCCATACAAATGTCCTTCCGAAATTGGACTTTATCGGTCATAAATGTTTAATTTATATATGTATCTCCACAAATTCCGCTCCAAATAAGTTTTATATATACAAAATTCATGTGACCAAATTTTGTTACGATCGGTCCATAATTAGTCATAGCTCCCATATAGACCCGCTTCCGAAAATCACTTTAACTTGCATAAATCGCTTAAAAATGTTGGTATACATACAAAATTCAACATAGTCAACTTTAATTTAGACATAAATCACAAGACCTAATTTCATGGTGATCGGTCCATTATTGGTCATAGCTCCCATATAAGGCCCACTTCCGAAAATCACTCAAAAATATAAATTATTGAAATTTTAAAAGAAAAATGTTTTTGCTCTTTTACTTAGTGTAGGGTATTATATGTTCAGGCTTGACCGATCATACTTTCATACTTGTTTCAAATTAAATTTGAAACCACTAAATGCTATCAGATTATGCTAAAATGTTCAGCATATGATTTTTAAATGGGAGCATTGAAAATTTAAAATGTACAAAATGAGAGACACCCTACTGAACACATACTGTCCTAAAATCCTTGTGTAATTTCATTATTTAATTTATGTTTACTCATGTTATTTTCAACACAAACACTCTTCCTAACACATTTGTTAGTGCGAATGTTCTTGTCTGTTTTTATAAAATATTATGACACATAAAATATATTTTAACAAATTCTTTTATAATATTGTGATTTTTTAACTTAAGTTACAAAAATAAAATACATAAGATTTAGAAAACATTCTAAGCTAAAAAGAAAAATAAACTATTTTCATAACAAAAATTATTAATAGACAAGGATTTTCTTTATATTTTGCCACATGTAAAATAAAACTTATGTCTTTGTGTAGTTTTTAATTAAATTGATATTATGAACACAATATTGTTAGTTAAAAAATGTTTTAGTTAAAGAAAAAATTGAAAACAAGATTATAAACTGGCTATTATATTCATTGTAGAATAATTAAAAGTAAGTTAGGAAAAAGGTTTGCATTATATTAGTTTTGTAATTCCATATTATATATTTAAAAGCCATTTATGTTTTATTTATTAAACAATGAATATCAAACTGAACTAAATACTGTTGTTCAACAATTTTAAATTCAATTTAGTTTATATTTCGTTTAGGTTCAAAGTTAATATTTTATACAGGAATGATGAAAAGTCGCCCAAATTCAATTATACATAACTTTATAGTCACTAGTCCAATTTATTGAACATTATGGTGTAACCAACAAAGCTTTTTTTTCGAAAATAACGAATTTTGTACCAACGAATCGTTATATGCGGGAAGTTTTGCTTTACTTATTTTCGTCGGTTTGAAAATGCGAGAGATGGTTTGTGTGGTACGGAAGTCGTGAATATGACACGGAAGACCAAGAACTGGAGAGCAAAATCATTAAAAGCTACTCATGCAGCAATTTCAAAACGTTTACGAGCATCTGGATTCATCCAAAAGCAGGGAAATTGAGAAACCTTGAAAAACGATTTTGCATGTCCGAAATGATACTTGAACCATAAGGTAAGATAGAGACGAGACGTAATTGTCAAAAACCTCATGCAACAACAAAATACATGGTATTCTATATATTTTGATGTGGTATGAGACATATGATTTGTTGTATTTTTGTTTGACAAATCGGAGTGTCTAGTCTCTATGTATAATTATCTATGGCTTGAACGCTACAAAAGAACGTGAAGTCACAATTGATAACTTCAGGTCAATGTTTATCATGTCATTCGTGACTTAAGGCCTAACATTTGACGTCCGGAATGCGCTTCATCAAGAACAGCCGCTTTATTCGAACAAACACCTTTTTTGTGCTCTTCAATTCTCCTTTAACAACAGTTCATTATCTCTTCACTGGCCATAGCCCAGGCAGTTTGAAGGATTTGCCTCTCTTGATACAAATACCACATTATTGTTCTTGTACCACTCAAGACGTTGATTACCATAGTAACAGGATGCCAAATCAGGCCAAAAATAAGTGGACACATTAAGAATTCTTTTGATGTAAATTTCGGTATATATAGAGCCTTTTGTAAAAAATTTTTGTCTTATTTAGCCGCAACTGCATATTGCTTGCCATACCAAGAACTTTTAGGAAAAATTTACTGCTTTTGGGTCCTACACTATTCTACAACATTCCCTCGAGCATCAGCAACATAAAATATTGACCCGGAAGCTGCGAAAAATGTTCGTGAACATACGTTTCGTCATTCATTATGCAGCAGATATATTTTTTGTATAAAATTTGACTTCAATTTTCGTGCTCTATCTTTGGCCTCTAAATTTCTAGCAGAGTTCCTTTCAGAAACTTTTTGAGAGTTGTATATTTTTAAACCTGCATTGGCTTTAACTTTTCGCACCAAATAGTCCGAGTACTGAGCTAACCGGACTGCGTTCCTACTGGATGTGTTGGGAGCTCTTTTGAAAATGCTTTCTATTTATTGGATTTAGAAACATTATGTGGACCATTCCTTTACCTGAACCAACGGACAAGTCCTTCAAATACTGTTTAATAACATTGGAATGAGTTTGACGACCGAACTTTTATTGTTTGGCCAACTTTTTGTAGGACCAATTTGGGTTTTATTAAAAATATTAAATAATTTCATTTTAATCAACAAATTAACATAATTGTTATAAAAAACAAGTAAGAGAGCTATATTCGGCTATGCCGAATCTTATATACCCTTCGCCAAATTATACTTTAAAATAACTTTGTTTAAATATTTTTAGGTAAACAAAATTAATTTTTTTTTTAATTGATTTTCCAATTTTTTTTTAAAATTTTTTTTTCCAATTTTTTTTTTTTAGTTTTTAAATTTTTTTTTTTTTTGAAAAAAAATTTTTTGATGAAAAAAAAATTCGGGTTAAAACATATTTTTCCGATTTTGACCCATTGTAGGTTCAACTTACTATAGCCTTATCTACATCGTTGCAATGGACTTTGAAATATCTATCATTAGATATCCATATTGTCTATATTAATGACTTAGTAATCCAGATATAGATCAAAAATAGGTTTAAAATTTAGGTTGTTCCGGTTTTTTGCTCATATATAGCAAACTTCTCGAAAGCATGTCTGACAGAATTATTGAAGATTTGGATCACGAAGATATCTGGGGTCTTCAGAAAATTGATTTCAACAGACAGACGGACAGACGGACATGGCTTAATCGACTCCACTATATATAAGGATCCAGAATATATATACTTTATAGGGTCGGAAATGAAAAATGTAGAAATTACAAACTTATATATACCCTTCTCACGAAGGTGAAGGGTATAATAACACAGGGCAACAAAATCGAAAAAAATTTGGAGGCTGTTAAAACACTACACAATTTTGATGTATTGTGGTTCCAGTAGTACAAAAATGGTAAAATTTTTAAATTCTATGGATAGATTTTTTTTTTTAAATTTTTTTTCTAAAATTGTGATTTTTTTTAATGTTGCTCCACATAATTTAGGATAACTCAAAAACGGTTAGTCCGATGTTATTACATAACTTTCAATCCGGCTATATATTGCGTTTTAATCGGCTCAGTAGTTTCGGAGTTACAATAACAAATTGAAGAAAAAAATATATTTTTTATGTAAAAATATCCAATTTTTTTTGTTTTAAAAAAATCATTAAAAATCGAAAACGGCAGAACTTGTTCAGGTTTATTACTTTGCCCTAATGGCGCATATAATACCAACAAAATAAGATATCGAAGATAAAAATCGATTGATTATTTCCGAATTTATTCACAATTAAGTGAATTCGCTCATTTTCACAAAATTTAACTTTTTTGTTTTATATACATAAAATTGAGTAGTTAATGTTCTTCTTTCGATTGATTGAATGTTGAAAACATATTCCCCATGCTATGTACTCATTTTTACATATATATATTGCGTTTTAATAGGCTCAGTAGTTTCGGAGTTATAATAACAAATTGAAGCAAAAAATATATTTTTTATCTAAAAACATCCCATTTTTTTTTTTGTTTTAAAAAAATCATTAAAAATCGAAAAATCTCACATTTGTGAGAAGGATATATGTATATAAGTTTGTCATTCGGTTTGTAATTTCCACAATATATTTTTCCGGCCCTAGAAAGTATGTATACTTTGAATCCTTATAGATATCGGAGTAGTTTAAGGCATGTCCGTCTGTCTGTCTGTCTGTTGAAATCAACTTTCCGAAGTCCCCAAATAATTTACATACACGATTCATACATCAATATCTCTGGAAATCTACCGACTCGAGAAAATCGGTCTACAAATGGCCGATATATAAGGAAAAAACCAGGACAACCTCGATTTTTGAAATATGTCTGGATTACTGTCATTAATATAGACAATATGGATATCTAATGATAGATATTTCAAAGACCTGTATATGTATATGACCATAGTAAGTTGGACCTACAATAGGTCAAAATCGGAAAAAATATTTTTTAACCCGATTTTTTTTTCGCTAAATATTAAAAAAATTTAAATTTAAAAAAAAAATTTCTTTAAAAAAAAATAATTTTAAAAAATTTTAAAAGCAATTCGAAATTTTTTTTTCCAAAAAATGAAAAAACAACTGGAAAAATAAAAAAATTTGTTTACCTAAAAATATTAAAAAATTTTATTTTGAAGTATAATTTGGTGAAGGGCACAGCCGAATATAGCTCTCTTTCTTGTTTTTCAATTAATTTTTCATCTTCTATATACATAAAATACAAAAAATGTTTCTACCTATGTCCATTATGGACTCTGAGACCATCCCACCGATTAGCTTCAAACTGGTATCATTGGAAAGGAAATTTTCTGAATATGGTTTAAGACACCTAAAATACTACATTAGGTGCTTTCGTAAAGAAGATTTTCGAATTTTCTCATACAAACATTTTTCATCTATATATATAAAAATGGATGTATGTTCCGAATGAACCCAAAAACGGCTGGACCGATTTTAATGAAATTTTCAGGGAATCTACAGAATAGCCTAGCGGGTAACACTGTATAGTCAGATTTTTAATATTCGATCTAATACCTTAAATATATCCTCTATATATGTATATAAAAATGAAATGGTCCATGTATGTAATGTCATCACGTGAGAACGGCTGGAGCGATTTGGCTGATTTTTTTTTATTAGATTCGAAATTTTCAGGAGATGGTTTGTATAGAAAAAAATTCAAAAATTCCGGGTAAAACTCTGAAATTCTTTTTTTGTGAGTCCAGTTAACTGTAATAAAAAAAGCTCCCTAAACTATGCAGTACAAATTTAAATAAATAATAAATAAGAACGTGGGTGCGTGGGTTGGAGAAACTTGAAGAACTAACATTAGTAAATGCTACCGGGCGAAGCCGGGGCGATCAACTAGTAGATATATAAAAATTAAATGGTCCATGTATGTAATGCCATCACGTGAGAACGGCTGGAGCGATTTGTCTGATTTTTTTTTATTCGATTTAAAATTGAATGGTTTGTAAAGAAAAAAAATTAAAAAATTGCGGCTAAAGCCGGCTTTTTTGAGTCCAGTCAACTGTAATAAAAAAGCCCCTAAAGTATGCAGTACAAATTTAGATATTTTATTTGCAAATAAATAAGAACAGGCAGGGTTGGAGAAACGGTAAATGCTACCGGTCTGTGTTAAACAATTTCGTTTACTCTTGCATATTAGGTGCATGAATAAGAAATTTCCATACGAAATCTATTTTTAATCAAAAAATTATGATGTTAACAAGCTCGATGACCAAATACAATTGAAAGTGTCTAGCGAAACAATAAAATACAAATCGATTGACACAGTAATGAATGAAGAACAAACAAGTCGTCAATTGTCCTACTTAATTTTTGAATTCATTGGAACCAGCCGAAATGCCACCACATGTATTAACATTGAAGGTTGGATTACCGACTTTTTCCGACACTGTATATTAAAATCGAGATCAAGATGCAATATAAAACAGATGGCAGCAACGCGGACCGGGTTCAGCTAGTATTGAATACGAATCTGGGTGTTTGTTTTGTAATCCATTTCGAAAAGGAAATCGTTATACACTATAACTTTTGTTTGCTTATTTTTTTAAAATTTATTGTTAATTGTGTGGGAAGTTTTGTTAAAGTTTTGTTTTCTTATTTCTATTATTGTCCATAATAATACTTGTTTATTTCTGTAAGATGAAAGCAAAACAAAACAAAACACTTATATTGAACACTTTAATCTTGAAATTTGTTTACACAAAAAAACTTAACCTTTTTCGATAAACTTTTATTTTTCCAATTGATTACATTACCTTGTGTGGGTTTGCCCAATTTACTAATGGAACTAGAAATCTTCAATGTCTACGAAATTTAATAAGAAATTCAATAAATGCAACCTGTTGTAAACATTTCGAACTAAATTTAAACATTTTGTTGTGTGTTAAAATTCTATATAAATTTTATTGTCCATACCGACAGACTTGTTTATTTGTTTCAACTGCAAAAATACTTTTAAAAAAAATGGTTTTCTTTTTTCTTGTTGGTACTTTGTTTCACTTAAACAAAACATATTCTATATTTATCTTTACAAAATCTGTTTATAAACAGATATTATTATACCCTTCACCATGAGTGGCAAGGGTATATATAAGTTTGTCATTCCGTTTGTAATTTCCACATTTTTCATTTGCGACCCCATAAAGTATATATATTCTGGATCGTTATAGATAGCGGAATCGATATAGCCATGTCCGTCTGTCCGTCTGTCCGTCTGTCCGTCTGTGTGTTGAAATCAACTTTCCGAAGCCCACAAATAACATACATACATGATTCATATATCAATATCTCCGGAATTCTTCCGGCTCGGTTGCTATTTAAAATCGAGAAAATCGGTCCACAAATGGCTGAGATATAAGGAAAAAACCAGGACAACCTCGATTTTTTACCTATTTTTGACCTATATCTGGATTACTAAGTCATTAATATAGACAATATGGATATCTAATGATAGATATTTCAAAGACCTTTGCATCGACGTATATAAGACCATAGTAAGTTGGACCTGGGCTGAGATATAACCAAAAAAACCCAAACACAATGTAATTTGTTATTGTTTTCCATGACGTCATGCAAATATATGTATAATAACAAACAAATCTTTATTTGTATGTATGTGTTTTTTTGTCAATCTTCAGCAATGCGAATTTATAAACCAGGTGGTGTCGATTCTACAACAAGTACAACATTTACAAAAACCACTTGCAATTTGTTTTTGTTTATGTGGTTTAAGCTGTCAAAGTTTGCCTGTTGTTTTTGTTACTTTTACGTTTGTTGTAGCATTCGCCGCAACAATCATAGGATAATTGACAGCTCAAACATCCAAACAACATTATCAACACCACCTGCTATATAAATTCGCCTTGAGAGAGAGCTTTTTATAATGTGTTCTCAAAAGAGCAACTCTCTCACGCGTACACAGAACCAGTGTTGCTATATATTTTTTGAAGAAAACTTTTTATTTCTAAGTACATACTAAAATTACAAAATCCAATTCGTACATATATGTAATCAAACTGAGATAATTTATGTGAATTTAGTGCTGGAGACACTTTCAATATATTCAAATCAATCTCCCCATTTAGTGAATGAATTTGGGGACTATCATTTTGAAATCATAGGTTCAACTTATTGATATCAATTTTCCAAAAAAACTCTTTTTTTTAAAAAATAAAACTTTTTGCGTCTCAAAAACCTTACTAAAAAGGGAAAACTTGACATATGGTAACACTGCACAGAACACATATTGTACAAAAACAACAACCACGTTGTTTGAGCACGTTGAGTTTGCGCTTATTTCATTTTTGTTGTTGTTTGTTGCTATTGTCAACAAATAATTGAGCAACGCAACCACTCCCAGCAAGGCGAATCTATAAAAGGTGACGAGAGAACTACAACATTTACAAAAACAACAGGTACTTTGTTTTTGTGTTAAAAGATAGTCGAACTGTCAAAGTTGCCTGTTGTTGTTTTTGCTTTTGGGTTTGTTGTATTTTTCGCCACAACAATCACAAGTGAATTGACAGTTAACTTATCTAAACAATTCGCCTTGACTCCCATATTGTTATTCTATTTTTTTAGCCGTTTTTAAACATGAAAGTAAATAACAAACATTTCAGAAAAAGCTTTTTGTTCGATTGTTGTGTTTAATTCTTTTAATACCCTTCATCATAAGTGGCAAGGCTATATACATACAGTGGTGGCCAGGAATTTAAGACAAAAATTGTTTGCTAAATTCCATGTAATTGTCAATTATTTTTTCAAATATTTCCACAAATATGTATGCATGAGGACTGTTTTAATACACAAGTGTGTTTTATTCGACTGTGTCAATTCATACATATTCACCATGAACACATACAATTTTTCTACAACTTGACCAAAAATTTTTTTTTTTTAAATAAACATATTTTCTCACTTTATATCATTATAATTTTATTATTATAAAATATTCGGACCAAATTTCGTATTTTTAGTTCCATTAGTTTTGGTCATATCATGTTATTAACAGTGGATGTTCGCTGAGGTGGGTCAACGTATTTCCACATATCTTTGTCCATATATGTTTTACCGATTTTTCCAAACATTTTTCAGAAACTAGAAACATTAATTATAAATTTCATACCCTTAGAGGTCCTTTTATTTTGGCTCTATCGCACTTAAAATTCAGTTGATGAAAAAATTCAAGTATTTGTCTTAAATTGGTGGCCACCACTGTATGTATATGTAAGTTTGTCATTCCGTTTGCAATTTCTATAAAATTTTATGAAATTTCAACAGATTTTGTAAACGATTCTATATTGGATTTGCTGTTACGGTTCCATATGTGTTCTCCTATTTTAAGATTTACTTTTAATCTTATATACAGGGATGGAAAATTATATTTTTGTTCCGTATTAAAAAATTAATTTCTTCATCACCAGAGTACTTAAAATTTTAATATTACTGTAGCTTTATGTTGTAAACAGTCGTCTGTTATCACAAAATTGTCCATAGAAAGTGCTGTTGAATACGAGATTTTCTATAGAAAATGCTGTTATAATAGACAAGATTTTTAAAGAAAATGCTGTTTTTCATACGATTTTCTATAGAAAATACTGTTATACACAACATGTCCAAAAAATATAGTTATAGACAAGATTTTCTATAGAAAATTATTTTATTTTCTATAGAAAAATGTTACACTCAAGATTTTCAACAGAAAATATCGTTATACTTAAGATTTTCTACAGAAAATATTGTTATACACAAGATTGTTTATAGAAAATATTGGTCTACGCAAGACTTGCTATAGAAAATATTGTTCTACACAAGATTTTGTATAGAAAATATTGTTCTACACAAGATTTTCTATAGAAAATCTAGATTTTCTATAGAAAAAATCGTCATACACAAGATACTCAAGATTTTCTATAGAAAATATTGTTCTACGCAAGATTTGCTATAGAAAATATTGTTCTACATAAGATTTTCTATAGAAAATATTGTTCTACACAAGATTTTCTCTAGAAAATATTGTTCTACACAAGATTTTCTATAGAAAATGTTGTTCTACACAAGATTTTCTATAGAAAATGTTGTTCTACACAAGATTTTTTATAGAAAATGTTGTTCTACACAAGATTTTCTATAGAAAATGTTGTTCTACACAAGATTTTCTATAGAAAATGTTGTTCTACACAAGATTTTCTATAGAAAATGTTGTTCTACACAAGATTTTCTATAGAAAATGTTGTTCTACACAAGATTTTCTATAGAAAATGTTGTTCTACACAAGATTTTCTATAGAAAATGTTGTTCTACACAAGATTTTCTATAGAAAATGTTGTTCTACACAAGATTTTCTATAGAAAATGTTGTTCTACACAAGATTTTCTATAGAAAATGTTGTTCTACACAAGATTTTCTATAGAAAATATTGTTCTACACAAGATTTTCTATAGAAAATGTTGTTCTACACAAGATTTTCTATAGAAAATGTTGTTCTACACAAGATTTTCTACAGAAAATGTCGTCATACACAAGATTTTCTATAGAAAATATTGTTATAGACAAGATTTTCTATAGAAAATATTGTTATACACAAGATTTTCTATAGAAAATATTGTTATAGACAAGATTTTCTATAGAAAATATTGTTATGGACAAGATTTTCTACAGAAAATATTGTTATACACAAGATTTTCTATAGAGAATGTTGTTCTACACAAGATTTTCTATAGAAAATGTTGTTCTACACAAGATTTTCTATAGAAAATGTTGTTCTACACAAGATTTTCTATAGAAAATGTTGTTCTACACAAGATTTTCTATAGAAAATGTTGTTCTACACAAGATTTTCTATAGAAAATGTTGTTCTACACAAGATTTTCTATAGAAAATGTTGTTCTACACAAGATTTTCTACAGAAAATGTCGTCATACACAAGATTTTCTATAGAAAATATTGTTATAGACAAGATTTTCTATAGAAAATATTGTTATACACAAGATTTTCTATAGAAAATATTGTTATAGACAAGATTTTCTATAGAAAATATTGTTATGGACAAGATTTTCTACAGAAAATATTGTTATACACAAGATTTTCTATAGAGAATGTTGTTCTACACAAGATTTTCTATAGAAAATGTTGTTCTACACAAGATTTTCTATAGAAAATGTTGTTCTACACAAGATTTTCTATAGAAAATGTTGTTCTACACAAGATTTTCTATAGAAAATGTTGTTCTACACAAGATTTTCTATAGAAAATGTTGTTCTACACAAGATTTTCTATAGAAAATGTTGTTCTACACAAGATTTTCTATAGAAAATGTTGTTCTACACAAGATTTTCTATAGAAAATGTTGTTCTACACAAGATTTTCTATAGAAAATGTTGTTCTACACAAGATTTTCTATAGAAAATGTTGTTCTACACAAGATTTTCTATAGAAAATGTTGTTCTACACAAGATTTTCTATAGAAAATGTTGTTCTACACAAGATTTTCTATAGAAAATGTTGTTCTACACAAGATTTTCTATAGAAAATGTTGTTCTACACAAGATTTTCTATAGAAAATGTTGTTCTACACAAGATTTTCTATAGAAAATGTTGTTCTACACAAGATTTTCTATAGAAAATGTTGTTCTACACAAGATTTTCTATAGAAAATGTTGTTCTACACAAGATTTTCTATAGAAAATGTTGTTCTACACAAGATTTTCTATAGAAAATGTTGTTCTACACAAGATTTTCTATAGAAAATGTTGTTCTACACAAGATTTTCTATAGAAAATGTTGTTCTACACAAGATTTTCTATAGAAAATGTTGTTCTACACAAGATTTTCTATAGAAAATGTTGTTCTACACAAGATTTTCTATAGAAAATGTTGTTCTACACAAGATTTTCTATAGAAAATGTTGTTCTACACAAGATTTTCTATAGAAAATGTTGTTCTACACAAGATTTTCTATAGAAAATGTTGTTCTACACAAGATTTTCTTTTTTATACTCTGTTTATTCACTTGAGGTTAAAAAGGAAAAATTAGTCTTACTAACAATTGTTATATTATTTCAGTTGTTATACCATCATATTTGGGTGGAGGGTATTTAAGATTCGGCACGGCCGAATATATTACTCTTACTTGTTTTTCATTCATATGAATTTGCTTTAATTTTGTGATAAATGTTTTCTGTTTAGAATTTGTTAAGAAAAAACATAAAATCCCATATTTTTAGTTTTCAAAAACTTGTTTAAAAGTAATTTCAAACAATTAAAAAAAAAAATGTAGTTTTTGTTGAATATTTTAAAAAACTTAATAACCAACTCTTCGTGCAGTTTAAACTTTATTTTAATTAAATACTATTTAAACGTCATGTACCAAAATCAAGCACTTAATGAAACCCAAAATATTTCAAGGCTTAATACATCTCTTAACAAACCCACCAATCATTCCAACCCTAAGCTCCCGCCAACAACGCCCATATTGTCTAACCACTTAGAAAATGTATGTTACCTTTCAATAAAAGTAATTTGTTCTTTCCGCAAATTAAATACTTTTTTTTAATCTCTCTGGCAAATGGCGAATATAAACCACATTCATATCGAAGGACCCAAACAACAGTCAACCAACATCATAGAAATATGTTGTTTAGGATTTTAATAAAACAATAACTAAACAATAGAACAAAAATTTATAGGAGAAAAAAATAAACCCGTGGGGGTTTTGAAAACGTTGACAAACAATAAAAGCAGGAAACTTTTCATCATCATCATCATTATTTTATTGTTGTAGTCCTGGCGCTTGAGGGTTGAGGGTTCGTTAGTAGGTTGGTTGGTTGATTGTTTGTCTAAATACCTGCTTGAATGGGCTGATATTGTTCGTTGGTTTTCTGGTTACCTGGCCAGAGTAAACAATTCAAAACTAAATTCCTTCTATCTAAACAATACACACATTGTTATTATCCAAGCTGTTGTTAGTTATTTTAATTTCATTTCAACATCATAGTCTATTTTTTGTTTTATTTTGTTTTGTTGGATTGTGTTTTATAAACTCAAGGTCTGTATTAATAGAAAAGGGAACAAAATAGTGAATAATAACACAAGTTTACAAAAAATATTTTTTTAGTTTTGACATATGCTAGATACGATTCCAATTTTTTAAATTTTGTACCAACCGATTGCTCACAAAAGCTTCTGATGGATGTGTTCATAGATTTCAACGATTACGAGAGATTTGTGCGGTTCAGAAGTGGTGATTTTGACACGGAAGACAAAGGTCAGACAAAAAAGTTTGAAGACCAAGAATTGGAGGCATTACTCCATAGAGATTGTTGTAAAACTCGACATGAGCTTGCAAAATCATTGTGAGCTACTCAAGCAGCAATTTCAAAACGTTCGCTTACATCAGAATTCATCCAAAAGCAGGGAAATTGGTACCCAATACGCATTGAAGCTGAGAGACATTGAAAGACGATTTTGCATTTCCAAAATGATGCTGCCGCTATAAAAGAAAATAATTTTTTCACAGAATAATTACTTGCCATGAAAAATGGATCCATTACGATAACCGGAAGCTTAAGAGAATCGACACCATAGTCAAATATTCATGACACTAAGGTAATGCTGTGTATTTGGTGGGAGAAAAGGTTCTATTATAAGCTGCTGCATTTCGTGGGATCTGGCCAGACCATCACTGGAAACATGTACCAAAAACATGAAACCGCAATATTCCATCATGACAACGCACAGTGGCGCTATTTGAGTTTTTTCGTTGTAAAAATCATAACTTTTAAACCAAATGAGATCATCCAAAAATTTTAAAGGCGTATAATTGATCGTATATCCCTCCCCACTATGGCGGTGTAGGGTATAAAAAGGTCATCAAATTCAGTGTTACTTTGTTATTTAGTGTTTGTTTGGCTTGTGCTAACAAAGTAATATTTTATAATATACTCTCTGATAAATAACGTAAGTAATAGAGTGGTTAAATTACTAACCACTGTGACTAGAGATGCTAAACGGGGAATCCCGTTCCCGAAAATCACGGGGTTTTCGGGATTTTCTAAATCCCGAAGCCCGGGATTTTTTAATTTTAAATCCCGGGGTTTTCGGGATTTTCCAAATCCCGTTTTTCATAAATAAATAGGGGAAATTGTAATTTTTGTGTGACTTTTTCATTCACTTTGACATTCTACATGCCCGAATATCGCAAAGTGATGTTCAGCAAAGTTGTTAAGCTCAACTCCTGCTACAATATAGTTAATAAAGGAAAATGGTATTTTTTTGGTTTTCCTTGAGTGGGGCTCTAGAAAATCAATTCTTCAACTTTTTTGGTAAGTTATCTAACAAAACTCAATTTAAATCCTCTTCAAATGAAATTGATTTTATCTCAGATGAGGAGCTCGAACAAAATGAAAAAATTTCGATTGCTAAAAGGCTAAAAGATATTATTAATAAAACCCCAAATAACAATAACGAAACGAAATTATAATGTAGATTTTCAACTTGCAAAATAAATGCTTGCAGATTTGTTATAAGTATTTGCATACGGGTTTGCCAATGTGAAAGATGTTTTTCGGCAGCAGCATATGTCGAAAACAAAATTCGTTCCAGAATGGCAGATGAAACCATAGATTCAATAGTATTCTTAAGAAGCTATTTAAAATAAACACTTTTTATACTAAAGTACGGTTTTTCGCCAGTATGTCACAGAAACGCATTCTACGGAAAATTCTAAGAAGAAACCAGAGGTCTAAAATCAAATCCTATCGCATTTCGTTTTTTATCCAATGATATTTCAGTATATATATTTTTTTTAATAGTTTTTTTATTGGATAAAAGAGAAAATCAAAGGTAGGATTTGATTTCAGACCTATGGTTTCTTGGGGATAATTTCATAGAATTTTGCGTAGATTGCGTTTCTGCTATACGATTTTTTACATTTTGATCGTCCATACAAATCGACCCGGCCTAATGTACATACTTTATTGTTATTTCTTCTTATATAATTACTCATGCAAGTATTTTATGCTTTTTAGTGTCTAATAAAAATGAATTGCTAAATAAAAAATTTACTTTCAATTGTAAAGCAGCGAAATGCAAACTCACATCACTACAGTTTTTAGATATTGTAGTTGTATGAGTTGAGTATTATTCTCCGGCAAAAACAAAAACAAATAGCTGAAATAATGAAATAAACAAGCATAAAAGCGTAACACAACCTGCTTCTATCAATGCTCATGCGAGACTGACTGTTTTTATACAATGTGTGTGCTTGCGTACATGTGAAAACAAAAACAAGAGAGCTCATTTGAGAGCTCACTGCAGCTCGCTGTTGTAAAGACATAATTATGTACGTTTCTTTCTTATAATTTTCGGGATTTTAGATTTCCCGAAAATACCGAAACCCCGGGTCGGGATTTCGGGATTCTTTACCAAATCCCGAACCCCGGGATTTTTAGAAATCAGTCCCGATTAGCATCTCTAACTGTGACTGAAATATGATTTATATAATGTGTTTCTCTACATAATATTATGTTATTTTGTAAGGATGCCGCGTGGAATCAATAAACTTTAAATTGAAGATATTTTGCTCGTAGGTATAATTTCGGATAAGAATGTGTCTGCAGCCTTGTACTCGATGAAGAACAAAACTATTAGGAGCAAATCGATCTGATGATCGGGACTCCAGTTAAAATATGATGAAGATTTTGATTCTGATGATGACACGTCTATAAGATTTGGCTTATACTCGTGTTAATGACTTACCTATCCAAACTGTTGTGGTGGAACCAGTTTAGTTGTTTAAATTTTGTAACAACTCTTTATTTATTTAAATGTACAGCAACAGAATTAAATAGTCACTCAGTGTTTTTATACACTCAGGTCTCGTTTTATGCGATAGATGCGTTCCAAAAAAAATCGCATAAAACGATACTCTAGCTTCATATAAAAACTAATGATTCGTTCCAAAATTCTGAAAAACCGCATAAATTAAAATTTTAATTAAAAAACCAAAGCAAAATCGCATAAAAAAATTAACAAAAATATATTTATTTCATTTACTTAAACAGTAAAAACAAAAAACCTTTAACAAAAAATAAACAAAAATATAATATTAACCCTCCGTTACTCGCAACTGATCTAGTTGATACAGGCAAAATTATTTATGTTGTAAATTTTTTTAAATACCCTAAGTATTAAGCTATTTTTTGATAAAAAAATATATTTATACTGCAATTTTATTTTTATTATTCTTTTAAATACTTTGAATTTAATACTGTTTTTACGTTTTCGAAATAAAAAGTGAAGAGATTATTTTCAAACGCGTCTTTCTTTGTTGATATAAATTTAATACATTGCGACTAGTCTCGATTGAAAATGATTGCGACTAACGGAGGGTTAATTCATTAAATACAGAAAAAACAGAAAATTATCCAAGAATTAAGCTAAAACAGTTTTTATGGAAATTCTGGTAAATATGTATGATCAATCTGAATGACTGAATAATTATCGGCATCGTTTAAGAATTGGTACAACGTCACTTTCATCACTAGATGATATAATCATATTGTAAAATATCATTTTCATCACTAGAATTTAAAAAAAAATCGAAAATTTTAAAATCTATTAATATTCCAAAAAAAATCGTTAATTTAAAAACGGCATAAATTTGAATCCGCATAAAACGAGACCTGAGTGTACACGTTTATAAATTCGCAGAAATATACACACTTTATAATGTACAAGTACACACTGGCAATGCAGTTGATGTCTTTACTTAACGATGATTCAAATTAGACTCAATCACTACTGCAACCGCAGTCACTATTTATACAAGTTAGCATTCTCCTAACATATCATGCTAAAATCCCAATTGGGAATTTGTAAATAATAAAACATATAATTATTCATATTGTCTGGCATCGCCAATTAGTAATAAGTATTAATGTAATAACAGAAATGAATAATAAAGTCAGTCACATTTTGACAATCAACCACGTCGTTTTAATTACAGGACCGAGTATTTGGTCAGAACACGTGAAACGTTGTTAGATATTCCAGAAAGTCGTGTACTCGGTTAGAAGTATCCAACGTGTAATAACTTACACACTGTCAACTTCATTTGAGTAGCCTAGATTTTTCTTAACGGTCAAAACTCGTATATTCGAATTCTTGAGCTTTCGATGTTAATGTAAGAGGCTTAAACATTTAGTGTTGCCATACTTAAAAACAATGCTAAATTAAACCGTTAAATTCAAATCGCTATTGCAAATTCGTAAGTATTTACTTTCTTAAAGTTTGACGTCCTGGATTTTTCAAATATTTTACTCGAAGTTATACGACCTGAAATAACAAATCCAATCCTTGTAAACTAGTGTAATTCAAAAAGTAAATTAAAATTTCCCTGCAATAAAATGCTGCTTGAATAATGTGAATGAGAAAAACTGTATCAAGGACTACAACAAAACAATTATGATTTGTTGAAATCTATTGTACTGGATATATTTTTTTAAATGATTTTTTTTTTTGCAAACAAAAATGAGCACTAGATTTTAATATAAGCATATTTTTTCATATACAAAGGTATGAGTCCTTATAATACAGAAATAAAGTTGAAAGGCTTCAACTAGCTCAGATCCTTGACCTTTGTTAAGCAAGAATGCAGATTTTCTGCCCTATGAACATTACAAAAATGAAATATTTGACCCTTAAATAATGTGAACCAATTATCAATTTATTTTTCCACTTAATGACCACATTAAAATGCATCATCACACACACACACACATGACTGGCAAACGTCTTCAGAGCAGTTCATTGAGCTGGCAGGGATTTCTACTGCAACATGTTGCTTCGATTTAAATTTATTTAGTCCTGTTGTGAGTTTAATATCTTGCGAATATAAATCCAGATAATTTATGTTTCCAATGCATGCTGTAGATTGCAATAATGAAAGTGAAGCTGAATTCTACTCTACTTATTCTTAGTTAAATGCTGTGACACACTTATTTAATGTCTATGGCATGATGTACGTACATAAATATGTGAGAAATTTAAATGCAAATATAGGAATATTAAGTAAAAGTAAACATTATCATACATGCAGTGTATGACTATAATACAATATGTTTGAACAATAAGGAAAAAACTGAAACTATAGTTGTATATATTGAAAACAAAATCACAACAAGTAAAAGTATTTTATAATCCAATGACAATGGAATGCCCCTACACAGGGTGGGCCAACTTCAACTTAATGATTTGAAATGCTTATTTTCCTGTTGGCAGTTATTGGCTCTTTTCGAAACGTTGCGCAAGGTTTCATGCAGAATATCTTGTGATTTGTTGTCGTAAGCCTGTCCCTTCAAGAAACCCCACGAAGAAGGATCATGGGTCCTTAAATCTGGAGAACGATGTGGCCATGCAAAATCATTTTTTTTAATTATTTGGTCATCAAAAAGTTCTCGCAGAATCGCCATTGTGTCTCTTGGGGTACGAGCAGTAACTCCATCATAATGGAATCATATTTCAGGATTATTGAGAACTACCGGATGTAAAAAATTGTTCGACACACCACACCTGAGAGGGTTTCTGGTTATTCAACATCATTATCGAAAAAACATGGACGATCAGCCATAATTCCTCACCAAACCCTGCATCTGAGAGGTTGTAGTTGTCGCTGATGCACTGCTATAGGATTTTGGGTAACTGAAATGAAAATGTGATGCATCGCTCAATTAATACATCTGTATACTAGGGTATTCACTCGACTAATGATCGTTCGATTAATCGAATAATTTCTTACGAATAATTATTCGAACAATTTAAAAATGGCCATTTTCGAATAATTCGAATAATTTTATGTAGAATAATCGAATAAAACGAATAAATGTTCATATATATTTAAATTTATTAAATTGCTTAAAATTTTTTATAATTTCAAATTTAAATAAGTAATAATGACTCACAAAAATTGTATTGCTTCTGAAATTAGACAAATAACTAAAGACAAAGGGACTTTCGGTCACTGTAGATGAGTGTTCCGATAGCTTTTTAGTTACAATTCTAAAAACAAATGTGATTTTGAAACGGTCGTCGAAAGTGATATTGAGGATGACATTTTTAATGATAACGTTGAAATAGACAAAGGCCATGATCTTAAAATATATTTAAGTGATGTTATTAACCGCGTACGTAAGTGTTGCAAAATCTATATATATAAAAGAGTAACGTTACTGACTGACTGACTGACTGATTCATCATCGCACAGCCCAAACGGCTGAAGCTAGAATCACGAAATTTTAACTGTGTGTTCCTCCCTCCACAAAACGATCCGTTAAGAAGGGATTTCTGGAAATTCGAACGTTTAGGGGGTAAAAAAGGGTAAATTCGGTAACCTTATATCTTCAAAACTAATAAAGATACAAACAAAATTAAAATAGCATGTTACTCCATTTAAAAAATAAGCTGACAGGTGTTTCGTACTTTTTGGAAATTCGAAACTTTTAGGGGAGAAAACGGGTAAAAACTGTATTTTGGTACTTTTTTGCACCCTATGTATCTTTGAAACCAATAAACACAGAAACGAATTTTAAATCGTATTCTTTACTTATCAAAAAATAAAAAATATGAGTTTGGTACTTTTTGGAAATTCGAAACCTTAAGGGATAAATATTGTGTTTATTTTTGGTACTTTTTCATAAAATATATTTTTCTATAATTTGACATAGACATACGAATATTTTATTATGAGCTCCCACCACGATACAGAAATGTATTTGAATTAAATTTTACCAAAGCAATGGGGATAAAAAAGGTACCAAAAAGGGGATAAAATCGGGATAATACATTTTGTTGAAATTATTAAGCCAATTTTGATAATTTTTTAACATTGGTTCCTGGATTCGTACAAAAATTAACTAACAGGGTGTTATTTGGAACTCGAGTGCCAAGGTGTATATTGTCATATGTGAGTGAAAATTCAAGCGGATACTTCATGGTACTTTTTTTATTATAATGGTACTTTTTTAATTTTCTAGAACAATGGACTTAGACACATGAAATTAAGCATACACGGCCCTATGTCAGTGAGAATTCTAGGGGGAGACTTTTTGGTACTTTTTCTTTAATCGAATGGTACTTTTTGTAATTTCTTCACCAATGAACCTAGAAACATGAAATAAAGCTTACATGGGCCAGAGTTGGTGGACATCTACAAGTGACTGCTTTTTGTTACTTTTTCTATATTATAATGGTACTTTTTGAATTTTCTATAATAATGGACCTAGAAATATGTAATTAAGCGTATATAGTCCTATGTGAGTAAAAATTATAATGGTACTTTTTTTAATTTTGTATAACAATGGACTTAGAAACATGAAATTAAGCATATTCGGTCCTAAGTCAGTGAGAATTGACTTTTTGAGACTTTTTGGTACTTTTTCTTTATTCGAATGGTACTTTTTGTAATTTCTTCACCAATGCACATAGAAACATGAAATAAAGCTTATATGGACCGGAGTGAGTGGGAATCCACAAGTGCCTGATTTTTGGTACTTTTTATATATTGTAGCGGTACTTTTTTGAATTTTATGTAATAATGGCCATACAAATATGAAATTAATCGTATATGTTCTAAAGTGATTGAGAATTCTAAGGGGAGACTATTTGGTACTTTTTCTTTATTCTAATGGTACTTTTTTGAATTTTCTATAACAATGAACTTAGAAACATGATATTTAGCATATATGGTCCAAAGTGAGTGAGAATTCTAGAGATAGACTTTTTGGTACTTTTTCTTTATTCGACTTTTTGTAATTTCTTCACCAATTAACCTAAAACCATGAAATTAAGCTTATATGGGAGTGAGTGGGAAACCACAAGTAAGAGCTTTTTGGTACTTTTTATATATTCTAATGGTACTTTTTGAATTTTCTGCAATAATGGACATATAAATATGAAATTAGGCGTCTATGGTCCCAAGTGAAAATTCAAGGCCATACTTCTTGGTACTTTTTCTTTGTTCTCATAGATACTTTTTTGAATTTACTATAATAACGGACCAAAAAACCGAAGAATTTCAAAACCACGGTTTCTTTTTTTTCGGTTTTGTGATAATTTTTAAATATTAATTGTTATAGAAACAAAATTAGTTGATAATATAGGAAAGGCTACTTTAGTGGTAACTTTCTTTTGCATTTTCTATAATAATGGACCCAGAAATATGAAATTAGACATTTACAATCAGATTCACAAAGGCAGACTTAATAGTACTATTTCACTCTTCTAATTGGGGTGGCGAAGCGCACCGGGTCAGCTAGTATTTAATAAATCGAATGATAAACACAAATATTGCAAACTAACGTTTTGCTGCAAGAAAAGCATGGAGTTCGTCTTATACATGATTTTGAACATCGTTGAACATCTTTGTCTAACATGGTAATAAACCGTTTGCGTATTTGTAAATGCGTCAATCATACACTGCCTGACTTCAAATTAGCCACGTTCACTGACAATGATATCAAACTTTGAACAGATTCCCTTTATTGTATAATTCCCCAAGACCACTGTATTAAGCAAAGATTCGGCAACGTTGATAGAGCTTGATGTATAATACAATTTGTTATAAATAATTTAGATAAAGTGAATAATTCATTTACTAAAGAATTAGTCACTCATTTTAAAACCCGAATTAATGAACGACATAAAAAAGGATCATGTCCAACTAGCTCAAATTTTTTAAAGCATAGCTCCAAAACGGAAACTATAGGATTTGCTAGTCAATTGTTTTGTAGATTGTTCGGGAGTTAATCTGATCAGAATATTTCTGATGAAAATTTAATGATGGACTTTGTTTTCGAATCTTTTTTAACATTATCAATACTTGAATTGTTAACTATAACGTTATTTTTTGTTTTTCTTTAACAAAAAAATATTAAAAAACCGACATCAAAATTAATTTATGGACCACTGTAGCAATATTAATAATGTGTGGATGATCCTTTGTTATGGATTGTTTCAAAAATACGGTATGGCATTGATTCCACTAATTTTTTAAGCAGATCGGAATGAATTTCCTCCCAGACTTGTTTAATTTTTAGTTTCAGCTCTGTCACTAGGCATTATTTGCATAAACTTTACAGGTTATGTATCACCACAAGTTCTCCATTGGGTTTAAGTCCGGACTACAAGCCGACCAGTCCAACAGAGGAATGCTATGTTGATTAAACCAAGATTTCGATTGCTTAGAAACATGGATTGCAGCATTATCTTGTTGGAATATGCAATCTTCATCCATAAATGAGAGAAGAGCATCTTCCAACAGTTCGTTATATATCACAGTATTCATTTTTGTCGGAACAAAACATATTTTCGACTTGCCAACTGCAGAAAACGCTGCCCAAACTATAACACTGCCACCACCGAAATTACGTTTTGACATCCGAACATCGTTTGATCTCAAATCATGAGTATGAGACAGGACCGTCTAAATTAAATTTTTTTTGGTCAGAGAAAATTACCTTTTTCCACTCATCTGTCCATTTCATATATTTTCTTGCGAATTTTAGACGATTTTCTTTATGGTGCTTTTTTAGCATTGGTTTACATTTCGGCTTTTTCCATTTTATGTTTTCATCGTTTCGTAAAATGTGTGCAACGTGTTTGGAAGTCACTGGAAGATTCAATTTATTCTTTATTTGTGTGGAATTCAATTTCTTGTTTTATTAGATTAAGTTGTCTTCTTGTTAGTTTTGCATTTCCCTTTGTAGGTTTTCGAACTCCATAGTTTTGACGTTTCTTCAAGAAATTTTGCACCACACTTTCCGAACGATCGCTTTTACATCCAATTTCTCTATTTGAATATCCTTGGTCGTGAAAAAATTTAATTTGAATCTTTTCTTGATCGGACAAAAAAGTTCCCTTGGGCATCTTTAAAAGTAATGAAATTTATTGATTCAAATAGAAAAAGTTGCAGTAAATTGAGATGTTACTGTTAGAAACGTACCTTTGGTTGAAAAAAAAAACTAAAATTGATAATACTTTATTTTTGATAACTTTTTTAAAAACAAATTTCACGTCTGCGTTTATACGAATCTTCCACTTAAAATAGCACCAAGAAATTTGATCGCATAATTAAGGCAAACAACAAGAATAAAAAAAAAACTTGTTTACTTTCAAAAAGTACCGTTAAAGGTATTTATAGACGGCAATACTGAGTATTAATATTTGTCAAAAACTCAAGTATCATAATACAATTTCATTGTCTAAAAAAAATTCTATTAGGTTTTCAAAAAATACAAATGATTATTTCGATTTACGGTCGTTATTGAAAATTTGTTTAAAACAATTAAAAAACTTTTTATTTTCATATGTATCGGGCATGATATAAAAAATACAAGGTAGTTTCATTTTCTCTTTATGTCAACCTAATTAAGCATTTCACAATAAAGGGGATTTGAAGTTAATGACAAAAACAAAGCTACCATATTCATTAAACTTAATTCGATTTTTGCCCTTATTGAAGTATATTTAAAAATATTTTATTCAAAATATTATTGCGCGTTTATTTAAAGCATTGGTCAGCAACACAATTCTGGCCAAGGTTTTCAATTCCTGAGTATCGTTAACATAAGGATTTAGTTTATGCTTGATTGTGGTTATATCTGCAACTAAATCACAAAGCAGTTTGCCGACACAAACCTCTTGCACCTCCACGAATAAGAGAACAATTTTACGAATGTACAACCGTTTGTGTAATCTCTTAATAAGATTTGAGTGACAATTTCATTGGGACAACTGTCAGATACTTGGTATGATGAATGATACAGTGGAATATTTGACATTCCACTATATCATTCAACAGCTGGCACTGTTATGGTTATATCTTCTTATCCGCCACCAAAGATTCTAAAATAAACTGCAAAGTCTCCGGCAATGCAATTAAATTGTCCCTATACGCTCTCAAATCTCTAGCCAACACATAAAGTAGTTCCAGTAAAGACTGCAGTAACACGTTTGTAGCACAGGCTAGTTTTATAAAAGAAAGCCGACCACAAAATCCTTTTGATGCTACAATTGAGGCAACGTTAGAATTCCTCTGACAAATTTAAAAACATCCATTTTTTTAAAGTCTGACTGAAAAGGGTATCACTATCTTCGGGCAGCTCTTAATTGTCATGGCCTATGTGATATAAAGGCAAACATCTTAGATTAATCCGTTTTTTATTTATTTTAAATATAAATACCTTGCAATTTTTGTATACCATGGTATCGGGTATGTATTTATAAAAACAAATAAGGCAAAAAAAAGTGACAAGAAAATACATATAAAATAAAAATAAAATTTTCATAAAAATATCAATCAACAAAGAAATAAAATATTTGTAATACTATCGTGTAAACAATAAATGTTTTTTCGAAACGATTTTTTGAAATACCGAACGATTTCAATAATATTTTAAATTTGAAAAGTGTTAATACTCAGTATTGTCGTCTATAAATACCTTAAGTTGTCTCTTATTAAAAAAGTTAAATTTTGCTTTTGGATGAGAACAACAAAAGATATAACATAAATACAGAAAAAAATTAAGTGCGTTTATAGCAATATGCACCAGTGTATTATAGCCGTTGTGAAGCATCCCTAGCCAATTGAATTTTATATGGAAACATCTCCAGATCACTCAGATGGATCCCTGTGGACACTTTCTGGTACAACATTCACATCTTAACCAGTACCAAAAGATCAAGCATCAGCTCTTCGTAGTTCATTACCTACAGAATCCTGGTTCTCAAGACAAGTAATTCATCTTGTTATCATGCTTACACTGGGAGGCGTTTCTGTATTAAAATAAAGGTATTTTCTTTGTGTTGTACCAATTGATCGTCCGGAAACATAATAAAATTGAAAATTTACACGTACTTGCATTGAGAATGCAATACTGATATACATATGTCAGTATATTAATAACATGTATTTAAATAAGCGCAATCTTCTTGCCTGCTTACATACTACTTAATGTAGGGTATCCTTTTCTTTTACTTATCTCATCCTTATTGAGTTTTCTTTTTGCCAAACTATAAGCGATTATATTTTTATTCTCTCTACATATGATTTGCATAATTTATACCCAACACATGCTGGTAAAATATCAACAAGATAAAGTACAAACACATGATAGTTTTTATGTAAACTTTGACAACAAAAACTACACAGAAAAAATAAATTCATAATTGGAATGACTTGTTTAATAAATAATCGAACATGACTTTTTTTCCCAAACCTTTTTCACTCAGAATAAGAAAATGTTCATAAATATTATAAAATTGTACATGAAACTTGAAATTGTGGTAATGGGTTCCTTTTACAACATGTAGATCCACTAAGATGAGAGTTTTGGAAATTCTATCGATAAGGGGAATAAATTGGGCAAAGACGGGTAAGACCTGTACATCTATATATCCAAATCAAATAAACCTAGAAATAATATTTTAAATGTGTCCGCCTTTCATCAGCCGAGAGGTGTCTGGTACTTTTTTGAAATTCTAAATTCAAGAGGCCATAAGGGGTAAAAATAATCTCCGTAGAACCCCCTGTTAACATGTATATCTTCTAAAGAAATAAGCATAGAAATACAATTTTAAATGCATCTGGTTCAGATTAATAAAGACAAGAGAAACTTTTTTGAAACTCGAATTCGTTAGGCCTAAAAATTGCATTCTTTTTTGGTACTTTTTTTTATCAAAATACAAACTGATAACACTGTCCAACAAATTGAAATTATTTGAATGGAACAGAATAGCTACCCTATATTTTGAAAAAATTTTGTAAGTTAATGTCTGAGAGAATTCTTATTGTCAGATTTATATTATGGAATTTTATGGGGACAATCATAATATAACTATCACAAGGTAGAATCAGTAGAAAAGTAAGTTCTCAATTTGTCATGCCTTGAATTGCCAGACTTACATATGTATATTAGGGTGTCCCAAAAAAAAAATTTGTTGAGGCTCAAGCATAATTTATAGGGTAGAGTATTTTTGAGAATTTTTTTCAGATTTTTCGGAAGAGGTTTAGAGGTCGCTCAAGCGGGAAATGCTGAGTGCGATGAAACTGACAAATTCCTGTTTAAAAAAGCATGTTTGCAATACACCAATGAAAATATTGAAGAATCTGAAGAAATTGTTGACGGTTTAGAGAATGAAATTGAGAAGCAGGCCGATGAATTGACAAGTGTAATTGAAAATGATTTTGATTGTTTTGAGGATGATGCATTAGAGTATGTAGCTGGATACATAATTCAAAAATTCCGAATCAAAAAATAACGAAGAAGGCTTCACTTGTGTTAACCACATTTCAAAAGGAGAACTCAAAAAACCTAATATTGATTTTTTAAATAATTTAAAGGATCTTGAAAATGTGCTCAGAAATGTAAATGGTGATTCCATTATTAACGTTAGTAATTTTACTAAACATTTGTTAGATAAAAGTTCTCAAAATGTTTTACCGGAAAATGTAAAGTCGGTTTTCTTTAAAATAAGAATGCACTGTTTAAATACTACGTTTATCTAAAACAATTTTTTACTTGTTTTTTATTTGAATTATATATGTATAATTATTAAACAGCACATCCATGTTGTACTGTAATTTAGATAAATAAAGATTCTACTGTTTTTCAAATGTAAACAATTTTTAAATTTTCTTTATTTTTATTCATATATTTTTTTCTCATTTTCTCGTATTTGATACTGATTCTACCTGGTTATTGTTATATCATGGGGACAATTTTTGTTAACCCTCTTCTCTCTTTAGGGGTCAATTTGACCCTTTTTTAAGAAAATCAAAAAAGTCCTTTCAAAAGGGACATTTGATGATTAAAATATTCTACGAAAATTGTTGCTGGAAAATTGTGTTCTTTTACATTTATTTATAAATATATGATACCTGATACCTATATGTTAATCAAAGTATAACAAGTAGTACAACTCTTTGACAGCAGTACCTAACTATAAGCATGTATTAGTGAAAAAGTACTTAAGTCTATACATGTGTTAGTAACAAAATTACACATGTGTTGGTAACTTTTAAATTTTCTCCAGGCAACAGAGTTCTATAAAAATGTTTTAAATTTTAATTTGTATGAATTTTCAATACCAAAAATTGGAACTCTGTCCTATAATTTAAATTCTACAATAACAAAAAATTACATGTCAGAAATTCCAAAAATATTTTTTCTTGATTTGTGCAAAATAGAAACGTTTTAGCAATGAAGTCTGTAATTACGACTTTAATAACTCTGTCTAGAACTTTTCTGATGGGGCGGCAAGAAGTTGGAGAATCAGACGGTTTATGGAGGTTTTTTATGGCAATGACTTTAGCCAGTTTAAAACCATTTGTTAAATGGTATTTATGAAATTTGTCAAAAACTTAATACCATTTCTAGGAAGAGCTTTTAGAATCCTATTAATAACGGATAAGTCTCCGTTGGGGGCTGAATTACAGAATTCGTGATCGTATTGAAAAATAATTTCGATATCGTAATTATAACAAAATATACTAAATTTCATGTTCGATATCGAATAACGTAATCTCAAAAAATAAGAAAATTAGAAATTAGACTAATTTTACTCGATATCGAATGCGGTTATTCGGCCCCAGTATTCAAAGCGTTTCTTATAACTGAAGCCTTTTTATACGTTACAGAAAAATGGTAAATTGTAGTGAATGCTGATTTTCACTAGATTATCTGTGGCTGAGTCACTAATATTAGAAGAATTGTCAAGTCTCCCCTGAACGGGTTAAGGTTGCATACTAATGTAACAAGTAGAAGAAATCATAAAAACTGCAGTAACTACATTAGTAGTGTAAATATAACTACTAGACTGTTTACACAGCCGTTCAGGGGGTGGGGGTTTTGTGTCTAAGACGGTGGACAAAAGAAAAAAAAAAGATGGCAAAAAGGCGGGAAAAAGAAAGGTAGTGGTGAAACAAAATACTCACAAAAAGATGCACACATAAAAGTTTAAATACACAAAAATTATTTTGATTAATAGAGGTGGTATTAAGTGGAACAGAACATGAGCCTGACCCCAGATAGAAACGGATCCATATAAATATATGGGGGATTTCAAGTCAAGTGAATCAACTTTTAAAATCTATGTCTTCCGATCAGGTTAGACCTATTGGATAGTAATTCAGACACAATTTTTCAACAAGATCGGTCCAGAACTCTCTGAGTTAGAGAAGGTCAAAATTAGACATTTTGGCCAAACATGGGATTTTTCTCATCCATGTACCTTATTACCTATTGTTCTTAGCAAAATGTGTTCCAAATAGTATAGAGCTATTTCTTCAATCTTTCGAAAAAAAAATAAAAAATTTTAATATTTTTTTTCTGAAATCAAAAACTTTTTTAACTTTTTTTTCAAAATGGGCCCTTTTTTTCTTAAAATAAAGCTTAGATATTTTCCTTGAAGACCTCTTTGGTCGCTTAGTGGGATGCGAGGGTGATATCTATCAAAAAAAAATTTTTGTAACTAAAAACATGCAATTTTTGACTTTTTTGCAAAATCAAAAACTTTGTTGACTTTTTTTTCAAAATCGAACTTTTTTTCCAAAATGGTAATAAGTTACATGGATGGGAAAAATCACATGTTTGGCCAAAATGTCAAATTTTGACCCCTTGTTGAAAAATTGTGTCTGAATTACTATCCAATAGGTCTAACCTTGGTGTAAATTTCATCCCGATCGGAAGACATCGATTTTAAAAGTTGACGTGTAATCCCCCATATATATAAATAAAAAGATTTCGATAGTTTGGTAATAGTATTTTGTTTATATTTATTTTCATATAATTATCGGTGCAACAATTGGTGTCCAAGACAGGATAGGCTTCAGTTTGAGCTCAGACTAAGTTTATTCTGAAAGTAGATTAGAACCAAGGAAACCTATTTGATATATGTATAATTGACCCATTGACACATTTACTGACATATTTACCTGTGATTTGACACCTAACTTATGCTCCCAATTGTGAGTCTCCCGATTCCATAAAGGCCCACATGTTCCCTTAATATGTCCATGCAAAGGAACCATAATGGAGTGAGCAGAAGAAACATCAGTAGCTCGTTTCTGTATTTCTCGCATCGGAAAACTTCTCACATGAAGTGTGTAAAAAAAAATTCCATCGTTTCTCGATTTGCGAGAAAAAAGTGTTTCTGTATTTGAATGCGAAAACAGACAACACAGATTCTGTTCTTACTGGAATATTTCAAGTAATTAAGTGTCAAATGCAAGAAAAACGTCAACGAAAGAAAGAAATTATAATAAAACCAAAATAGTGAAAGGCTAAAATAAATTAAAATGACAAAATATAACAATTGTGTTTTATTAATTGTCATCATTTAAATATAAAACAAAAAGTTAGTGTGGCGCTTATAATTGCTGAATTTAAAAAAATATTTTTGAAACACATTTTTGTGTACTTACATGTGTATATATAATTATTTTATTCAAACTCTGTGCTACTTACATTTTCGGCTGATTTGGGTTCCATATTTATACACACAAAGTTAAAAATATCTATATTTTTTAAAATTTAGTTTTTCTCACACCAATTTCAAATGTGACTGATTTTGACAGTTCTTGTGAGAAACTTTTCGCAAAATATTGTTACAGAAACACTTTTTCTCACATCCTTCCAATAATTGTTGGAAAATTAATTAAATGACAGATAATTCTCGCAAACTCAAGATACAGAAACTTGGGCGAAAAAACATATTTTGTTTCATTATACCCTACACCACCATAGTGGGGAGGGTATATTATGCGTTTGTGCAGATGTTTGTAACGCCCAAAAATATTAGTCTAACACCTTAAAGTATACCGATCGACTTAGAATCACTTTCTGAGTCGATTAAGCGATGTCCGTCCGTCCGTCTGGTCGGCTGGCTGGCTGGCTGTCCATGTAAACCTTGTGCGCAGAGTACAGGTCGCAATTTTGAAGATATTTCGACCATACATATTATTCTTTCGGCTTAAGAACCAAGCCTATTGAAACTGGCTGAAATCGGTCCACTATTTCACCTATCCCCCATACAAATGTCCTCCCGAAATTGGACTTTATCGGTCATAAATGTTTAATTTATATATGTATCTCCACAAATAAGTTTTATATACACAAATTTCATTTGCTCTTTTACTTAGTGTAGGGTATTATATGGTCGGGCTTTTCGATTCGAGAAATACATTAACGGGCTACAGGTAAGTGAGAACTTAATTTAAGATGTAGGGGTAATTTAGGGGCAAACCTTAATATGATGGGCCACAGGTTTTGCCAAGGAAGAGGGTGGACCATGTTTGCCATGCAGCAAAACATCAGCTGCGGCCAACGAAAGTAAACGTCGCGATTTCTCTAAATTAAAATATAAAAATGTTAGGATTAATAGAGCAACAACAGTTGAAGGCTGAGATTAGTTTATTTTGTTTCGACATTACATTTTTTTGTACAGCTTTTCCGTGGGGATATGATGGCGATCCATACGCGTTCTCTATCGGCTTAACCAGGCCTTGCCATCATTCTTTATAAATTTTTGCGTTGCCATCGTGTTTCCCACAGGTCTCAGCCAGGAAATTACTGACAGAATATAAATGATTATCACAAAATATATGAGCTAATAATTCACATTTCTCTTCCGTTGTAGTGAAGCGTAAAAAATTCTGCTTCAGAATTGGAATGTTCTTAGACCTCTTCCTCAAAATGTGGGTTATGATCAAAAAAGGAGAAGAACCTTTATCTAAGTAATTTCATCATATCATATCAGAATTTAAAATTTTGAGTTCATACTAATCAGTAAAAAAGTTAAAGTATACTTTAGCTTTTATAAGCAATAAACTTGGTCTTTCAGCAACGACAAAACTATTTCGTAGACTTTCTTTTAGTTGCCTAAGATCCTAGTTGAAGTTTGTCTTGGTGTTGTTGTTTTTGTTGTCGATAAATTTCTATAAAAATTCATAAATTTACTTCATTTGAAAATTTTACATGCAATAATATTTACTCACTCCTACGAACACGTAAATATTTCTCAATACATTTTTTGTAAAGAGTCCTTAACACACACACACGAATATACTTGTCATAGTTACGCAATGACCTAGTTTCCGGTATAAATATTTTGTATGTGTGTAAATGAGAGCATATGTATGTGTGTGTTTGTGTGTGAATGTATGAACGTGTATAAAATAGTTATTTTACTTAAACTTCGATTGACAGAAAATGTATTTTTTTTTTATTCATTCTTTTCTTAAATTTGTATTCCTCCTTTCTCTAACAATATTTGTAAAGTTCTTGTTTGCACTCTTCAAAACTTTCATACAATAGCCAAATCAAACATGTAAATTTATATTTAAGCTCATATGGTTATTCTAGGTTCTTTTTTTAAATTTTATTTATTTAATCTGTTTTTTTTTTTGGAAAACAAAAAAGAACTGCAAGTGAATGGCAAACTCATAAAATTATTCAAATTCCAATGAATACAAACCCATTGTTGGTCATACATATTTGCATTGAAGGAGCAACATTTTTGAATTTCATACATATTTATGCTTTGTATGGAAGTGTGTCAATTTATTATGGAAAAAGAAAATAATAAAGGAAATCAGTATAAATATGCATTTTAAAAATATTTTTATCACTATGATATTGCACAAAATTATTGAAATATTTTGCTAAAGTGAACTCAAATCAATTTTATTGTGCAAAAGTAAACCATTTAAAAGCAAAACCACATTTATACATTTGAAATTGCATTTTTTTACATTGAACATTAAATATTCTCAATTTAGCTGAAATTGATTTCTATTTTTATATTTTTCTCCATAAGTATTTATCGAAATACATATTTGCTCAACCATGAAAATGTTTTTTCAAAAGAAATCCTTAAAAATATGCTTTATGTGCTATGTTTTAGTTAGAATTCTTAACATTTATTTAGTTATTTTTGCAGCGATTGCTATGATTTAACAGCTTCACATTTGCAGTTTCTTCAAATGGCCAAAACTTTGTTAAGTCATGCATAAAAATGGTTTTCAACTGTCGCCATAACTACAATCAACTGAACTGAAGTGAAATGCACTGATTGCTGACATTTTGAGTTTGAGGTTTTTTTGAACAAGTGAATTTTGATTTCCATTGAATGTCATGTTATCCCTAAGGTTTCTTTTAAGCAAGGGCATATATTGGTGGGTTTTAAAAGTTTTTGAAATAATTATTGGGTGGATGACTTAAAAATTCGGGATTTACAATAGGTAGCTTTTAGTTTTAATAACTTATAAGACATTTCGAAGAGCAGATTTGTTATTTATTCTCACTTAGTTATTGAACATTATAGTGTAAACAACAAAGATTTTGTTTGCTTCGAATATGTCGAAGTAAAGCAAAACTTCCCGCGTCATATGCGGGAAGTTCTGCTTGAAGACCAAGAATGGGAGGCTTTTACTCCATAGAAATTGCTGTAAAACTCAGCAACAGCAGGATTCATCCAAAATCATGGAAATTGGGTAACATATAACCCGAAGCTTAAGAGATCGTATATGAAGCCCGGCCAACCAACCGAGTCGACACCAAAGCCAATATCCATTGCGCAAAGGTAGCTAAGACCATCACAGGACTTCAGGAGGAAGATTATTCTTTCTGTAATGTGTTGTGCGATTCACTGTCCACGAATTGGTGAGCCCTTGCCGAAGAACGTGTGTTGCGTAAAAAACTACGGGTTTCGGGAACAAGTTCCCTAATTTCTGCAGAGCACATACCATTGTAGTATCGGTAGGACAGTGAAACACAGCCCACATTGCGACGATGTTGCAGTGAGTCAATAGAGCTGGATACCCTTCTGTCACCGATAACCACCTTCGTCCTCTCCTGTACGCGGTCGAGTAACTCCAAAATAGACTTCGAAGCTCCGGCCCGCACATGAGAGTTGAATTCCATTTTAGGTCGGATATAAGTGGTGTAAATAGTAAGGAGATCAGATGGAGTGAAGTAATTCTTACACCGTTTAAGAAAACCAAGGCACTTGAATGCTTCTTTCGACTCTCGAAAAATGTGTTTTGTCCAGCGGACATCGCACTGAATACTCATGCCTAGAACATCAAGAGCTTCTGATTCCTTAATATTTACACCACCCATGAAAACAGATGGAGCAACATGATCTGTTGTGCGTTTGTGTGTTAACATACAACATTGAGTCTTGCGTGCGTTGAAATCGACTCTATTCGCACAACCCCATTCAGAGATTGTCACATGATCTTGGTTAAGCGTGTCATTCATGTTTTACCTCATTGCCCCAATCTCCGACAGGTTTGGTCTATAATTGAATGCATATGAATGGCAAATGTTGCTGTCATCTGCAAAAGAGTAGATGATAAGGTTGGAAGTTTGACGTAGAAGGTCGTTTATAAAGATAAGAAATAGAGTAGGAGAAAGAATGGAGCCTTGTGGTACCCCTGAATTGATCTTGAACTCGTTTGATGAGATTCCATCTATAACAACTCGTATAATGCGATCTCTGAGAAAACTCGATATAAATCGAGAGAACTATTACCGACACCAAAAGCAATAAGTTTTGCTAAAAGCGCACCATGCCATACTCTATCAAACGCTTTAGAAATATCCAGAGCCACCACTTTACTTTCGCCAAAACGGTGTATGGAACGACACCATTTTTCCGATAGGAAGGCTAGCAGGTCTCCCGTAGAGCGTCCTCTACGAAATCCATACCGGTCGCTGCGTAAATTGTTGGACTATAAATATTTCACAAGATGGTAGTTAACCATACTATCCATGACTTTGGAAAGTGCAGAACAAATTGCTATTGGGCGATAATTTTCAGGGTTGTTAGTCTCTCCCTTTTTAGGAATTGGCGTTACATTAGCAACCTTCCAACATACTGGAAATTTGCCGGTACGGTATAAAGTACTGAAAAGGTTAGCTAATGGACGAGCTATCGTCGAAGAGCACTGCTTCAAGACCAGTGCTGGTATACTATCAGGTCCAGGAGACTTAATATGTTGAGATCCGCTAAAACCCTTTTAACTGCGCGAGCGCGAAAGAATATATTCGGCATAGTAACAGATACTCTTTCGAGCTCGGGCAGTGGTTGAT
This sequence comes from Calliphora vicina, assembly GCF_958450345.1. NCBI lineage: Eukaryota > Metazoa > Arthropoda > Insecta > Diptera > Calliphoridae > Calliphora > Calliphora vicina. The sequence continues at coordinate 34,057,303 of NC_088782.1, read as the reverse complement.
TGCTTTCCGGTAAGTTCGAATTATTTGCAAATAATTCAGCCAAAACGTTAGCTTTATCAACCGGGTCAGTGAATGATTGGTCATCCCTTAAAAGAGTAGGAATTGATGAACTAGCATTATCCTTAATTCTTTTAACGAATGACCAAAAGCTTTTACTGCCCCGGGGAGCAGTAAGAACTTTGGCACTGAGGCGCTGCTCGTGTAGAGATTTTTCACGCCTCAGCACTTTGGCACACGAAAACGTAATATTCTATCATGACAATGTTAGGCCACACATTTCAATACCTGTTAAAAAGTATTTAGAATTACGTAGTTGGGAAGCCTTGCCTCACCCGTTTTATAGGCCAGACCGTGCTTTGTCCGACTACTATTTCCTTTGATCGATGCAGAACGCTCTCCCTGGAATACGCTTCACTTTGGAACAAAGTATCCGCTATTGGCTTTATTCATTCTTTGGCCTCAAAATATGAGCAGATCTTTTGCCTCGGAATTAGAGACGCTAAATCGGGAATCCCGTTCCCGAAAATCCCGGGGTTTTCGGGATTTTCCAAATCCCGTTTTTCATAAATAAATAGGGGAAATTGTAATTTTTGTGTGACTTTTTCATTAATTTTGACATTCTACATGCCCGAATATCGTAAAGTGATGTTCAGCAAAGTTGTTAAGATCAACTCCTGCTACAATATAGTTAATAAAGGAAAACGGTATTTTTGGTTTTCCTTGAGTGGGGCTCTAGAAAATCAATTCTTCAACTTTTTTTGTAAGTTATCTAACAAAACTCAATTTAAATCCTCTTCAAATGAAATTGATTTTATCTCAGATGAGGAGCTTGAACAAAATTAATATTTCGATTGCTAAAAGGCTAAAAGATATTATTAATAAATGTAGAAACCCCAAATAACAATAACGAAACCAAATTATAATGTAGATTTTCAACTTGCAAAAGAAATACATCATTTTATTTCTGAAGGAACAAGAGGAAAATACTTGCAGATTTGTTATAAGTATTTGCAAACGGGTTTGCCAATGTGAAAGATGTTTTTCGGCAGCAGCATATGTCGAAAACAAAATTCGTTCCAGAATGGCAGATGAAACCATAGATGCAATAGTATTCTTAAGAAGCTATTTAAAATAAACACTTTTTTATACTAAAGTACGGTTTTTCACAAGTATATCGATTTTTTTCACGAAAAATCGTATGCAGAAACGCATTCCACGGAAAATTCTAAGGGGAAACCAGAGGTCTAAAATCAAATCCTATCGCATTTCGTCTTTTATCCAATGATATTTCAGTACATATATTTTTTTTGGCCTAATGTACATACTTTATTGTTATTTCTTCTTATATAATGTACTCATTTTATTTATGCTTATTTTATGCTTTTTAGTGTCTAATAAAAATTAATTGCTAAATAAAAAATGTACTTTCAATTGTAAAGACATAATTATGTACGTTTCTTTCTTATAATTTTTGAGGATTTTAGATTTCCCGAAAATCCCGAATCCCCGGGTCGGGATTTCGGTATTCTTTACCAAATCCCGAACCCCGGGATTTTTAAAAATCAGTCCCGATTAGCATCTCTACTCGGAATGCATAGTTGTTAATCTGACTAAAATGAGAGACGAGAAAAAAGCGCATACTAAAATTATTAAATATTTTCAATAAAACCCAACTTGGTCCTACAAAGAGTTGGCCAAACTATCAAAGGTCTGCCGTCAAACTGATTTCAATGTTATTAAATATTAATGGGAGAATTTGTCCGTTGATAGAAGACCTGGTTCATGTAGAAGCAATGGTCCACATGATGTTTCTAAAGCCAATAAATAGGAAACATTTTCAAAAGAGCTCCTAACACATCCGGTAGGAAAGCAGTCTGGTTAGCTCAGTACTTGGACTATTTGGTACGAAAAGTTCCTGACAGGAACTCTGCTAAAAATTTAGAGGCCAAAAATAGAGCACGGAAATTCAAGTCAAATTTTATAAAAAAAAAAAATATTCCTGCTGCATAATGGATGACGAAAAGTATGTTCTGGAAAATCGCAGCTTCCGGATCAATATTGTTACGAAATTGTACTTGAATTCAAATATAACGATTTTAATGGCTGATTTAAAAGTAGCATAACCTTTCAAATAGCAGTGCTGTAATAGCAAACTGTAACATATCTGTGGGCATTATTAACATTGAATAGAAGCTTTCAGTTGACCATTGATCGTAAGTTGACAACGCTGTTTGCTGCGACCGTATATTCGAAATCGAATATTCAGTTAAAGAACATTGTAGAAAGTTACCACAGATGGCGTATGTATTAGAAAGCTCTAGACAGTTAAAGAGTAATCTAGAATGCAGATGGCAGTGTTATAAATAGTGGCAGAGGTAGCAGTGGTGAGTGAGTTTATCATAGACACTATTCGAATAAACATCAACTGAGTGCCTTAAAGTTTGCTGTATTTTTCAAGTGAATTCGTATACATTATAAAGTGTGTCTGTATTTCTGCGAATTTATAAACGTGTATAAAAAAAACATTGAGTGACTATTTAATTCTGTTGTTGTACATTTTAAATAAATAAAGCGTTGTTACAATTTTCAAACTACTAAACGGCTTTTATTTGCAATCAAAAGTATCCGGTTTATTTAAAGGAAATAAACCAACGTTTTGAAAAGGTTAAAACGTAACAATATTTTTATGTTGCAGATGTTCGAGGGAATGTTATAGAAAAGTTTAGCACCCAAAAGCAGTTCTTGGTATGGCAAGTAATACGCAGTTGCAGCAAAAGAAGCCAAACCTTTGCTATAAAGGGCTCTACATATACCGAAATTTATATTCAGGAATGTTTACAAAAGAGGAGGCTTCAATTCATAAGACTTCTTAATGTGTCCACATATATTTGCGCCTAATGAAGAGATACTATTTATGGAAAGTCTCAGCCAGCTAGTTACTTTTGTTTGGTCCCTATCTTGTTTTCAACAGACAGACAAACGGCCAGACGGCCGGGATTAGTTAGATCGTCTTAGATTTTCATAAGGACACAAAATATATGTACACTTGTGGGTCTGCAATGAATTCTTCGATGCGCTACAAACGGCTTGACAAAATCAATATATCCACAATCTTTTTTTATGGTGGGTATAAAAACAAAAAGAATTTCAGAACTCTACGGACTACGGAAAACAGTATTGCTACATGAAAACACCTGCATATTTTTTCGTTCGGCCACGGTCTGGTCTATAAGGCGGCCGAGGCAAAACTTCCCAAAAACTTCATTCTAAATACCTTTTAACAGATATTCTAACAAATGGCTCAGCGTTGTCATATCATGATTTCATGAAATATCATGGTTTCATGTCTGGTCGCCTATGCTGGGCATTTTCTCATTGCTCTCTTCAAACGAGTCAGTTGCATTCAGCGTAAGTTCCGTGTGATGGACTGACCAGATCTAAGCAGCTCATAATAGAGCTGCTTAAATTTGTCCCACCAAATATAGAGAATTGCATTAGCGCCATGGATATATGGCTTTTTGATGTCATTTTGGCTGGTTGGCCGAACACCTACGATTCGGGTTTTCGTAATGGATCCATTTTTTATAGCAACCAATGATTCGGTGCAAACACAATTTTCTTTTATAGCGACATGCAAAATCGTCATTCCATATCTCTCTGCTTCAATTTATATGTTATCCAATTTCCCTCCTTTTGGATGGATCCTGCTGCTCGCAAATGTTTTGAAAAGACTGCTTGAGTAGCCTCAAATGATTTTTCAAGCTCTTGGTGAGTTTGACAACAATCTTCATAAGTAGCAATCGGAGCTCTGCAGATGCACTTTTTTCAAATTAAAAAAGTAAAGCAAAACTTCCCGAATATGACGGGATGGTTGGTACAATATTCGACATTTTAGAAGAGAAAAAACCAGGTTAGCAGTGAATAATGTCCTAGTGTAATATTTACTATTCATTCAACCACAAACTTATCTCTACACCCAATATGTATATATGAATGCATTTACAAAGGAATTGTTTGAAAACCACACATGCTGTCATGCCATATTGGCAAAGTTGGTAAAACACCTCAAGAGAAACTATATAGTACATTGATGCAAACTTTTATTGAATTTTCAAAGCAAGATTTAATTTCACATTGACTGCTAGCAGATATAAGAAATAAGAAAAAAAAAACTATCTCAGGATTTGTTAAAAACTACAATTGCCAGTAGCATCCTGCCATCAATTACAATTTAAGTGATGCTTTTACTTATAACAATTTACTGACTTTAAGGTGTTAACTTGGTTTCAATAGGAAATTTCATACAACTAGAAAATTATTTTTCAAAAGAAAGATAAAAAAAGTATTTTTTCAGTTGTGAATTTTCAACACAATAAGCAATATATGTTCGATGTTGTTAAATTCAATGTCTCTTAGTTGATTTATCTTTTAAAGACTTCTAGCCTTAATTTACTTTGTTTACAAGAGACAAATATTAAGCACTTTAAATACTTCCGGTATTATTAAATCATTTAAATTGTTTAACATTTTTGTAGAAATTTACATCTTTTCAATAAACAAGTCACGTTTCTTTACACTTTACTTGTACCTATACAAGTATTTTCCATTCTCTAGTAATTTACCGAAACAAAATTTCAAGTTTGGTCAATTTGATCAGCCTCAATAAATTAGACAAAACTGACGCAGTGCGCACAATATTTTCCGTATTTGCTATATGGAAATTTATTATACAGTTTTTTTTTGTATAAATATTTATGGTTGGTCTATTAAATTTATTTTAAAGCCACCAAATACTAGATTTGTTTACCAAGGCTTTGGTGAGAAAATTTTAATTTAAATAAACAAGAAGTGCAAAAATAAATACTGTCAACATTTGTGATTTGTATAGAAATGAGGTTAACAATATAAATCAAGAAAGCGGAAATATTAAAGAACAAAGTATAAATCATATTTGATAACACTAGGCAACAAATTTAAGTGATTTTAGAAGTTACTATTAATAAGTGAAAATAACTATATAACGGAAAGTGTTCAACAGAATGACCCTTAGACTTGACCGATTTTAGGTGATTCCAAGGTCCGAAACTGTTCTTTGTAATCTAAAAATCGAATAACGTTTAGACACATCCACCTTTTATTTGCAATTTCCAGCTTTGAGTAAATTGTACTTTGGATGATTTAAAAATTCGAGATTAACAATAGGTGGATTTTGTTTTTAATAACTTATATCTCATTTTGAAGGGTACATTCTGCTATTTTTCTCACTTATAAAATAATTATTTTTTTTTCTTTGAAAATGTCGAATTTTGCGAGAAGTTTTGCTTTACTTCTTTAATTTAAAAAAAGAGCCGCTGAATCACTCGATTGCTCACCAAAGATTATAGTGAACGTGTTGCATCCATTTGCAACGTGCGACAGATGGTTTGTGCTGTTCAGAATTGTAGACAAAGATCGCCCAGACCAGCCGAAAAAGTTTTAATACCAAGAATTGGAGCCATTACTCTATGAAGATTGTTGTCAAACTCAACACGAGATTGCTAAATCAAAGCTATCAAGCAGCAATTTCAAAACGTTTGCGAGCAGCAGAATTCATCCAAAAGCAGGGAATTTGGGTACCATATGAATTTAAGCCGAGAGGCCTTGAAAGGCGAATATAATTTTTGCTTCCGATGAAAAATTTATCCATTACGATAACTCAAAGAGTAAGAGATCTATGTGAAACTAAATATCCAGGGCGCTAAAGTATTTCTTGGTATTTGGTTTTATGACCTACTGAAATCTTACCAGACCATCACGGGGAACCTATAACGAACGCAACTGATGCGTTTGAAACGAGCTTAGACCAAAAACGCACAGAATTTGCGGTCAAATATGAAATCGTAATATTCTATCATGACGATGCTAGGCCACATTGCAACCTGTTAAAAAGTATTTAAAATGAAATGGTTGGGAATTTTTGTCTCATCCGCTTTTTAGTTCAGACCTTGCCTCGTCCGACTACTCTTTGTTCGAAGCCAAACGCTCTCTCTGCTATACGCTTCACTTCAGAATATCGTATTCTAAATTGGATTGACTACTTCTTGGCCTCAATAGATGAGCAGTTCTTTTAAGGCGAAATGAATATGTTGCTAACATTGCACAGTGGTTTAGAAAATTTTTTTTGGAAATAATTCGGTATCTCGGGAACTATTAAAGATATTGTTACGAAATTTCACATGGTTGGAGCTGAGGTGTTTTTGAGTTGATTTACGTTTGTTCAGCAAAATTTTTAGGATTTTTCATATATTTCATGCAAAATGTTACTAACATATCAAATGTAGATTTTGAATTCAAACACATACATACTGACTTAACAGAAAATTTGATGTAACAGATTTTGCATGCAGGATATGAAAAAAATGTACAAATTTGTCAAAGAGGTCAAGGTTTGTGGAACTTCTGAGGAGTAAATATAGGCTTTTTATATAAGTGTTTGATATTGTTGAAAACCTTAGAACTGGAAGATTCATAATTTAGTAAAACTAAATAATTTTATATAATTTTTGGACGTCATTTACCTTAAAAACTAAAAACAATTATAATATGGAGATTTTCCACGAATAAAAACATAAAATTTGAATTTATGTAAAATTTTAACGGTTAAAGATATCATAAAAACATTTGGAACCAACATAGACCTAAATGTCTTTAACTCAATGGCATTATAATTTTTGACATTTTTTATTCCTAAATACCGAACTTTCTAAAACGAGGAAAATGTGTTCCAAAAACTGATTTTTTTTATAAAAATGCCTGCTGTCACGTTATATTCCATGTGATAGTAAAAAGTCTTTGCAGGCATTTAAGAAATATATAGGGTTATACAAGTGTGAAGTTTTTTTGTGGAACGGTGCTTTGCCTTTTTAGAATTTTTTACTCAAACCGAAATTTTTTTTTAAAAAAATTGGTCAAGTTTGAATAGGTCTAGGGGATACTGTGTCAGCTTAAGTGAGCCAAATTTTACTTTAGATGCTTTAGCATTAAGTTATTTTTCTAGATCATATAAAACTTGTATATAGAATTGAAGAAAATTTGTTTCTTCAAAAGAAAAAATATATGGCCTTTTTTTGGGAAAAAACATAAAAAATACGGCCCTTTTTTCATGTTCCAAATTTGGATGCGTATAACTTTTTATAGGAACAAGATAACTGTTATTTTCATTTTATTTAGAATGTTAATGCCAATATAGCTGATATTTTTAAAATAAATATCGACCTCGTGTTGGCCCGCTATATCTAAAAAACCATAAAAAGATCGAGCAAAATAAAAAAAAAATAATCAATAACCCTGAATATCTCTTCAAATAATAGAGATAACGTAGACACATAAACGTAGTTTCATATATCTTCCCAAAGACTATTTACATTTAAAATTTTAGCTTATTCGGATCACAAATAGAATATTGGCGATTTTTTTAAAAAAATTGAGACCCGAGGTGACCACATTTGAGAGGTTACGCATTGGCCCCTATTAGCGCTGGGAAGCTGAACAAACGTAAATCAACTCGAAAATATCTCAGCTCTAACCGTGTGAAATTTCGTATCTATATACCGAATTATTTCCAAAAAAAAACTTTTCTAAACCACTGTGCAATGTCCAATACTTTGAATAAATTGATATTGTACAAATGTTTAAAAATAAAAGCGAAAAATTTTAAAATTTTTCTTACATCGATAAGCCATTGTAATTTGGTACCAAACATATTATTAAAATTCATACATTGGTACCAAACAATTTGGTACCAAACAAATCATTAAAATTCATGCATATTTTCAATTCCAAATTTCACATTTTCAAAAATTTTTTTAATGCAAAAGAATTTCAAATACAAATTTTAAGAATTATATTTATTATGGGATAATGTGGAGACCGATGTGACAGTTGATGGCGGTCAAATTGCTAAAACTGCATCTGTGGAATTGGCTGTCATTTATAAAGTTTAATTTTCCAAATAACCATGGATGGATACAGCTTTGATTGTTTTATCAAAATATGCCCTGGAGCAATGGGCCAATAAGGCCCTGGAAATTTTTTTTACTTTTGAAGAATATAACACATTGTTGATTCAAATAGGGTGTTCTCTTCGGACATCGATCCGCAAATCTACATCAAAAAACAAGTAAGAAAGTATGATCGGTCAAGCCCGACCATATAATACCCTACACTAAGTAAAAGAGCAAAAACATTTTTCTTTTAAAATTTCAATAATTTATATTTTTGAGTGATTTTCGGAAGTGGGCCTTATATGGGGGCTATGACCAACATTTTTAAGCGATTTATGCACGTTAAAGTGATTTTCGGAAGCGGGTCTATATGGGAGCTATGACTAATTATGGACCGATCGTAACAAAATTTGGTGACATGAATTCTGTATATATAAAACTTATTTGGAGCGGAATTTGTGGAGATACCTATATAAATTAAACATTTATGATCGATAAAGTCCAATTTCGGAAGGACATTTGTATGGGGGCTAGGTGAAATAATGGACCGATTTCAGCCAGTTTCAACAGGCTTGGTCCTTGAGCCGAAAAAATAATATGTACCAAATTTCATCGAAATATCTTTAAAATTACGACCTGTACTCTGCACACAAGGCCGACCAGAAAGTGATTATAAGTCGATCGGTATACTTTAAGGTGGGTGTTACACTAATATTTTTGGGCGTTACAAACATCTGCACAAACGCATTATACCCTCCCGACTATGGTGGTGTAGGGTATAATCATCTTCAGGAATGAGGTGCATTTCTGGATGAATCAGTACGTCAAGAAACAAACTTGTCGAATCTGTAATAAAACCAATATAGATTTTCTAGCATTTGGACCACTGTACTACAAATCAATAAATGCCATAAAGAATTTCATAGATTTATTGTTAAAATCATATATAATGAAAAATTTCCAATCATCAATATAAAATATGACTGTAGAATATTAAGTATTGAATGATGAAAACGCTTCATTATATGCTTTTGAAAATTGAACGCAATCATGTTGTATTTTCTCAATTGCAAAAATATTTTTTATTTATTTATTTTTTGTTTATTTTGTAAATTTTCCTCTTTGATAATCAACACGGTATTGGAGTAATTTTAATAGGAATCCTTAGAAATTATGTTTGTTATTATAATTTTTTCACGGTCTCTGTCGCAGCATTCATCCCTAGAGGAGAGTGCTTCAAAAGAAGCATAAAATTGTTGTGGGAATTTTATAATTAAATTTGGTTTTTTGCTAAAATTTTAAACACAAAAAATATGTTTCAACTAAGGTTTTTTAAATATTGTCAGTATAAAATACTTGACTACTAGGTGGAACTTAATTTAATATTTATTATAATTTGTTTTTTTATGTAGAAAATGAAATATGTATGTTATTTAAAATATTGTAGGTGTTTTACCCAAGTGAAATAAGCGAAATAAGTAAGAATATATGTAGCTAACTGTGTGTGTCTTGATGAATATTTGTTTGTAAAAATTAAAATGGAAAAGTTTATAAAAAAATGTTTTGTAAATAAAGACTGCTACTGCATTTGTTAAGGCATTTTAGCCTGAGGCGTATACTTGATATTTATTTCATAAAATTTTATATTAAACATACGCTCTGGTAAATAAGCAAAATGTGCGCTGCTAATTAATTGCTTGTGTTTTAATAAAATTTGTTTTATTTTAAATAAACTAAAGAGTCTCAGGTAACAAATTATATTGTACTTAAAGCAAAAATCTAAAGCTTTTGTATTATTGTAATTAATTTCAAGTATTTAATTTCTACTTACAATATATTTATCATATTTAAGTCTATTCAAAAACATCTGTTTAAATTATTTAGCAACTGAACTCTTTAGTTTAAAACTCGTTACTTTGAATTATTTTATATTTAATATTAAACATATCGCAATTGTCTTATTTTTTTACTTCATTTAATTTAAATATCATTTACGAAAGCATAAAACAAATTTTGGCAATTTTTTAATTCATACATATCTGTTAAGGTGGGCTTATTTTTCACGATTTTTTTAATCCAAAGTTATAAACTTTTCTTCATCACATCACAGGAGTAGATACGAAAATCTGACCAATTTATTAAAAATGTTTTTTTTATTTTTTTGTTTTAGGTTTTAATAGGTCCCAGCTAGAGTATCCAAAACCGAAACCGGTCAACGATTTTGCATGTCCGAAATGCAGCTTGAATGTTACAAAAGAAAATCATCGAAACAACTAATTTTTCGATCGATGCAGAACGCTCTATCTGGGGTACGCTTCACTTCACTTCAGAACAGAGAATATGAATTTGGTTTGATTCATTCTTGGTTTCAAAAAATTAGCAGTTCTTTTGGCTCGGAATCCATATGTTGCCAGAAAGATGGGAAAATGTCATACCTAATCTTAATTATATCACAACATTTGTTTAAGATCGGTAAATAATTGACCATTTCCCCCATATAAGGCCTCCTTGAGAAAGCCAGTTTATCCTCAATAATTCGCTTAAATATGATGTTATTAAAATTCAAGAAATTTCTGTATAATTCAATTCATAACTGACCTGACCACAAATGTGTAATATACGTTTATGACAAAATTCAAAATTATTTGTTTTTTAATATTTTTCAACAAACTCAAGACTATTACTCTTGAAAAAAATCTTAAGGATTTTATAGTACAATTTTTTTTCGGATTTTTCTTATTATTACAAGTTTATACAAATTAAATTTAAATTTAATTAGAACTTCTACAAAATATAGAAAATTTGCATGTTTAATAGTTATTATAATTAACTCAATAATATTACTCTATTATGATTTTTATGAAATTATTATCATAATATTAATAGGCAAGTCGATTTCTTTAGACCCCTTTTACTCTCACATTATACATTTAATCTGGGCAAGAAATATACCATTTTAAAAGGATTTATTCACAGAAGTGCAGAATATATATTTTATTGTAATCGGTTCAGTTTTTTAGGAGTTATAAGCGTTTAAAGATGTTACTAACACATATGCAAAAACGTGTTCATGTGAACCTTAAGCTAAAAACTAAACAAAGGAGAAGCAATTAAACAGTATTGATTTCGCTCTGTTTTAAGTGGGAGTTGTTATAGAAAACAATGAAGAAGACTTTAATAATTTAAATTCGCTTTAATAAATATATTTTGAAGGTGTTTTTTTATTTTCTAACTCCCATATGCATAAACATTTTTTAGATAAGTAAAAAGTTATTTTATAATTGTGACGATTTTCAACGGTTTATCACTGCATGAAGTTTAATGAAAAATGGGACGGGTCGGTAAAAATGGTTAGTCGCCTCCCATACAAAGTAAATAGTTATTTCTAAATATTTTGTGATATATAATCAAACTTAGTCTAAATGGCTCTTTTATAAATTTTCATAGTTTCGCTGAAATTGTTCGGGATTGGAATAGTGGGCGTGGCACACCCTATACAAAGTTAATAATTTATTTCGAATATCTGTAGAACTATAATTGTAAAAGTGTTTAAACTTTTAGCGAATTAATTTCTTATTACTGTGCGGAGTTTAGCTGAACATAGACGGAATTATATTAGAGGGCATAGCACCCAAAATGGGAGAGGTCGGAAAAGGATGTGAGTCACCTCCCATACAAAGTAATAATTGCAAGGTTCTTCAAACTTTGTCCGCATAGCTCTCTTACCATTTTACACAGATTGACTGAAAATGGTCGGGATTGCATTAGTGGTTATGGCGCAAAGTAAATAATTAATTTTTAATATCTGGAAAACTATAATTCTAAAAGAATTTAAACTCTGTATCAATCAATCAAGTTATTACCATTCTAAGGTATTTATTAATAAATTCTAAAAACGAATTTATTTCTGATCCCTGTTCGAAGTTTAGCTAAGCATTTACATAAAAGGTTTAAAAAATGGCTGGGATCAGAGCAGTGGAGTGGTATCTCCCATACAAAATTAGGGCCTCATTTTATAAAACGAAACGTTTTGAAGCGTAAGCAATTTGTATGAAGAATACTATACAAAGGGTTTGAAACTTGAATATTTTCCATACAAAATTTTGTTAACGTTTGTCGTTTCGTTTTATAGAATTAGACCCTTAATTAGTTATTTTCGAATATCAAGTGAAGTTACTAGGGTAGGGGTAGCGAAGTGCACCGGGTTATGCTAGTATCAATAAAAATTATAAATGAAATTTGTTATACATTTATTATGAAAAAAATATATTTCTCATAAGCATTTAAATAAACAATTCTATAATGAATTATATATCCATTGATGCACTGTGCATTTGTTTATCAACATTCGTATTTATCTATCTTTGTTATTAACATATGCATGAGAGTGGATATCAATAATGATATAAAAACATGTTTCTGTGGAGAGAACATTAAACAATGTTTATAAACATAATTAATGTCTCACTAATAAGCAAATGTGATCAACTAGTGAAAAGCTTATTTGACCAACTCTGGTTTAAAACTCCAAAAATTCTTTCTTTTTATCATCGGATTGTGCAACTATTTAGACGTCTTTACTTCTATTAAAAAGTTACAATTAAAATTAAAACTACACAAGTGATCAAGTTACAATTAAAAGATCTACTGTCAACTCCAAGATCTTGCAAATAATTGAAAGGTATATTGTTACAATTGTTCTGGTAAATTTTGTGTTTTATTTCCAATGAAAATTTATTTAGGCACACGAAGTGTTAAAGCCCTCTAGAAGCTGGATGTAAGTCTTATGTAATATTGAAAGACCACATGATATAAGATTTACCCATAAATTTATGTAATCCCAAATAAATTTTTACCGGAGTTCAACATTTTGTAATCAAATGGTGTTCGGTTTTGCCAACTGCTGTTTGACAAAACTACATAAATTTTATATTTCTAATTTCAAAAGTGCTAATAAGTTCTTGGCTGGTAAGAAACAATTCTACGATTTTACCATTTGAATAAATTATAAAGTCTTTTATTTTACAAATCGGTCTATCATAGTTAACAATTTGACTAAATGATAGCCTGCCAACAAATTTTACTCTTGCATGACGTAACTACAATTTTCATAATCCTATTGCCCAATATATTTTCCATCTCAAAGTGATGTTTAAGCACGTCCGATAACCTAAAAGCCACAAATATCAAAAACCTAACCTCAACTATCTTCAAATTTTTTATGATTTCGAAGCCAAAGTCCTATAATTTCACATATTATTTTAATTATTTTCAAGAAGAAATAATAGTCTTGTTAAAACTATTCTACATTTTTCTCCAATCCAACATCCCATCTAATGACAATCGAGAGGCCTCTGCGATATATTTAAAGTTGGTGAGTTTCAAAATAACTTAATAATTTGTATATTACATCAATCAAAATTACTATTCTTGCATATTCTCTTAAAAACTAAAATGAATTTTATTAAAAATTTAAAACTAAAATAACATGCAAATAACAAAAACAACAAAATCGTTATAGAAAATATAATATAGAAAAGAAGAAATATTAAAGAGAAACTAAACTTACGAAAACGAAAAAGAGAACAACAGAAAAATGTTAATTTGAATTTAAATAGTCATAAAACTTGAAACAATTGAAAAAAAAACTTTATATTCTCATTATTTTCTTTTTTGTTGTTCTAAATTTTGTAATTCTGGTTTCTTAACCGATCTTCTCTTAAATTTATTCGACTCATAAATATTTTGAAAACAGAATCATTCAAATGGATTATTAAATATTATCGTTATTTTTGTTATTTGTAAATTTATTAATATATTCTTATTTACTATTAATTACTTATTATAAATTATTAGTTAATATTTTTTTGTTTACTTTCTAATAAACCTTATGGGTTGAATAATTTTTAAAATTAATAAATTTGCGATGAATTGCTAAAATCTTTATTGTTTTCGTTCATGGTGCAATCTAAGTTACAATAGATCTAATATGGGATTCTGACCACACAGATTCGGCAACAGAATATAGGTAGGCGCGGGTTTTGAGCCGTAGATTCCAAACAATATCGTGGAATCTTAACATAAAAGGTAACATTATCACAGACTTGTTTTGTTTATCTCATATTTAACTATATTGGGGAATTTCTTTTGATATATATAGTTATGGTGGTCCACTTATAATTTTGTTAATTTAATTTGCCAGGAGTTTATATAAATAACATCTGTTCTTTTGAGACTAAATATAGGAAGACACGAACCTCCCCGGCCGACTGAAGCTAGTGAATTTATGGCTCGCACAGTCTTTCGATTATTTAGCCTTTTATCAAGTGATCATTTGATTCACTTACAGAACTGAAATCTTTGATTTATGAAGGATTTATTACAATTGTTACGAAATTGGATTACCAATTTGATCGACAGCTTGCAACATGCATAACGTTTATAAACATTTGCATCAGTAGAAACTTTTGCTTATCAACAATGTTTATAACACGCTGTTATTAACTTTGTTTTTAAGTATGACAACATTAAGTGTAAAGCAGATTTAAAAGCTCTAGGTGATCATTGCGTAAATAAATCATTCGGGTTTTTTCCTTTAGATAATTCATGAATTTGCTATAAGATGGCGCTGGGTATATAACTAGTAACAGAGAGTTGCTGAGCAGTCAATGTATCGTATGCCCTGTTATTGTTAATATTAACTGTATTAACATTGTGTTTTTAAAGATTGTAATATATGTAAGTGTGCATTAATATGAAATTAATGAAATCTTTCGAAAAATCAAGTTTTTTCTCAAAACACACCTAATTACCCTCGTATAAGTAGCAGCCATAATAACGAAATTATTGTTTCTTTCATACATTCTCAAGAGTTCTGTAATATCTCCTTTGCAGCTGCATATTAAGTCTTATGTAGTCTCTGCTGGCAATATTAGGTGTATCAAAAAGTACCTTAACCTTTGCACTTTAAACACTACCAATGTTAAACTGAAATTAAATATTAATTATGGAACATATTTAACTCCTTTTTATTTTAAACAACTTTAATTTAGACTTATGCCTAATACTAAATGTAGTACTTTGATATTTTTTCATTTCTTTCTGGCAGCTTAAAACTTAAAAACACGTGCACAATTATACATTCCTTTGCATTTACCCACATATTGTATATTTTACAGTCAACTTTCATCTTCATTAAGTCTATTAAAAAAGTTGTTCCTTACTCTTTTACTTTGTATTGTATTCTTTGCCTCTTTATTCTTTTTCTTGTGATAAGAAAGTTTTTGAATATTTTCAAGTTGAACATATTCTTTAGGGAATTGCCATAATCCATGAAAGTTCATTTAACTGAAGGGGTTAAAAAAGAATTTATTTTGTTTGTTATGTTTCTTTATTTTTTGTTCATTGCCAAATGGCGACATAGTTTAATGTTGTGGAAAAATAAAGAATTAAATATAGAAATATATCTATAAGCATTTGTATGAGTATTAACTTACACATTGGTAGTTTAAATTGTTTCAATTAATTATAATAATTATTGCTATTTAGATAAGAATTTGTTTTTTATTTCTAACTGGCACTGTAATGAGTGAGATCGAAAAAACCTCAACAAAATCCACCTTGGTCGTACAAAATGTTGGCCAAACAATCAAAAGTCTGCCTTCAAACTGATTCCAATGTTATTAAATAGTATCGGGACACATTGTTCATTGATAGAAAACCTAGTTCAGGTAGATGGAATGGTCCACATGATGTTTCTAAAGCCAATAAATAGAAATTAGTTCGAAATGAACTCCCAACACATCCGGTAGGAAAGCAGTCCGTTTAGATCAGTATTCGGACTATTTGATAGGAAAAGTTAAAGCCAATGCAGGTTTAAAAGTCTCCAAATGTTCCTGACATGAACTCCGCTAAAAATTTAGAGGCCAAAGATAGAACACAGAAATTGAAGTCAAAGCCCTCTGAAGTTTTGAGATGCATTTATAAGGGGAAAAAATGCATTTTTTCAGTTTTTGTAAAAATTTTGCCATTCAAAAATTTCTTTTGCAATTTAATTTAAAATAATTAAAATGTGTACGTAATTTTCGTTCTAATGTGACATAAAAAACAAAAATTGGTCAAAAAATGTTAAAGTTATTAAAAATTCGCCAGACCAGTAACATGTCTCAGGCAACTAGAACAAGAAATGTAGGAACACAATTAACATATTTTGAGAAATATTCAAATAAAAGCTTGTTTTTACTTAAAATATATCGATATTTACTAGTATATGAGTTTTTGTATTCGTAGGATACCGTTAACCTATTCGCAGGTATGACCAAAAAAATTAATTTTTTTAACGGTAGTTTCAAAACTCCATTTTCAAAATATTAAAAATTTTGTTAAACGAATTTCAGAATTTTTTGATCATCTCATTGCTATTTATTGAGAATATAATAGGGAATACAAATTTGAAAAAATTATGAAAATATCTCTTATTGTTTTTCCGCACCTGCGATTTAAATTTGGAAATTTTCGAGAAAAACCAATTACTTGATCATTTTTTGACGAATGAGCTCTATTTCCTTACTGTTATGAATTTTAAGTAAAACCTATTCAGAATATTATAGTACATATAATTTTTAATATACTCTGAAAGTTTTACTGAAATTGAAAAACGTTAAACCTTAAATCGTGAAGGTCAAAGGTCAAATTTTTCAATATTTGGAATTTCTCTTGGAAAGATAGCGAAATGTTGTATATTTTTGGACCGATTTTGATGAAACTTAACAAAAATATAACACAAAGCCTAGTATTTACAAAAACAGCAGAAAAATTAAAATGGCCAAAATCCAACATTCGTTTATTAAGGGCCACCCTTGTCTGGCCGCATATTCAGGGCGTTTTTCCACCAATACTCGCTTCAAGCGAATCTGTTGCATTTGCCACAGGTTCCCTGTGATGGTCGAGTTTGATTTCAGCAGCTCATAATAGATAAGACCCTTTTGCTCCCACCAAATACAAAGCATTACCTTAGCGCCAAGATATTTAGCTTTGATGTCGATTCGACTGGTTGGTCGAGCTTTACATACGATCTCGCACGCTTCGTGTTATCCTAATTGATCCATGATTTATTGCAAATAATGATTCGATTCAAAAATTATGTCCTTTAAAGCGTTCAAACATCATTTCGGACATGCAAAATCATCAGATCTCTTGGCTTCAATTCGTATGGCACATAAATTTCCCAGCTTTTTGTGAATCCAGCTGCTCGCAAACGTTTTGAAATTGCTAATGGAATAGCTCCCAATGATTTCGCAAGGTTTTGTTGAGTTTTAAAACAATATTCATGAAGTAATGCTTCCAATTCTTGGTCTTCAAACTTTTTTGGCTGGCCCGGGCGATCTTTGTCTTCCGTGTCGAAATCATCACTTCTGAACAGAACATTTTAACCAATGGAAAACATTCACAATAAGATTTGGTGAGTAATCGGTTTGCTTTAGCGGCACTTTTTTCCAAATTAGAGAAGTAACGCAAAACTTCCCGCATATGACGATTATTGTCTTGGTTTCAAAAAAATTTAAATAAACTTCGAACGAGACTAATTTCGAAAATCTATAAATATAAATAATTTTCGAAAAATTACAAAAGTGTGAATATTTTTTTAATTAATTGAACATGGAATAATAACACTGTGCTAGTTGAAAAAACTGTCAAGCGGGGCACCCGGTGGGTTAAACTAATTCGGTTAAACGGTGCTAACCGTTTGTATAGGTTAGCTCTTATTTTCGAAATATACCGTTATTTCGAAAATGGAGGAGGTTGCACCAAATATATTCCCGTAACTCAAAAACGGTTTATTTTATTGAACAAACTAAAAAAAACGAAATTACGCAACAAAATTACCTTTAAGCAAGGCTTGACATGTTTTCAATCTTCGCAGTCATTTTAGAAATATACTTTTTTTTTAGAAAAATTTAAAAATTGTTGGTTTTTAAAATGGCATTAAAATTTTTTTGATTTTTAAATTCAAATGCATATAACTTTGGAGTCAGTCACGATTTGTAAACAATTCTTTTTTTGTTTGACATATACATTTGTAGTTAGTCCAATAAAAATTAGCAAATCGGGATATATTTGGACCCGCTGTTATCAAAAAACTGGAGTATGGTGGGTAAAAATGTTGATAATTTATTTTTAAAATGCGAATATCTCCTAAGCTATAAGAGATAGTTGATAGCCATGATGAGGTTTTTTGTAGTGCTCGATGAGGAGATTCTATGTGTGTAAGTTTTTTAAAATCGGAACACAAACGAAGAAAGAGGACCGTTTTAAAAATGTATCATACCCGAGTCCTACTTTGGGCACCCCTGGCCGCACCTCTGGTAGACTCATGCGGTCAAAATTCAAATCTTAAACTCAACAACACTTCTTCTTTGCGCGTGTCAAATTTCATTCAAATCGGACTAAGGGTTTAGATTTATTTCCCTCTTTTTTGTCTATACCTCTGTGCACTGCACGATGTAGCTAATTACTACGAGTTATGTATCGGGTGTAAATATTAGGTGATATTTGTATTATTTTTTGTGAATAGAATGAAAAGTTGTGGACAGATTTTAATTATTTAGAGCTTGTTTTATTTGGAACTTCTATATGTGTAAAAAAAAATTAAGAGCGTATATGCATTTTTAATGCCGTTTTAAAAGCTAAAAATTTCAAAATTTTTCTAAAAAATTATTTTTTTTGCCAAAATTTATATTTCTTAAACGACTGCGAAGATTATAAACATGTTAAGCTTTACTTGAAGGTAATTTTGTTGCGGAATTTCGTTTTTTTCAGCTTATTCAATAAACTAAACTGTTTTTGAGTTACGCAAATATATGTTGTGCAACCTCCTCCGTTTTCGAAATAACGGTACATCTCGAAAATACGAGCTAACCTAAAAAAATGGTTAGCACTACTGAATTCAGAGTACCCGAATTAGTTTAAGCCGCTGGGTGCCCCTCTTGACAGGAAAAAAAGTGTCAATTTCGTGCATAGTGCATCTTTCTTTTGGAGAACTATAAATAAATTATATCAGCAGTAAAAAGACTTTCTCATCCTAATGATGCCGGTTTAGGTTAACATCCAGTAGCATGATAGAGACAGGAAAGAGAGCAGCTCTCTTGCGTCCTAAGAGTAGGTACCTTTGTGTTACCTGAAAATATTAATAGAAGAAGGCTAAATAGAGTTGAAAAGATAAAGGGAAATTAAGATAGAATATGGAGTATAATAAATAAAAAGGGGATAAATGTGGAGCATAGTATGCATCAGTCTTTTGACGGCTAGTGGATCACTCCGTGGATATTCCTAATTTATATTCCTAATAAAGTCATTAATACATACTAGCTTTTTGTCCTATAGCTCAGAAATACTTTTTAAGTAACGATGTGTAGATCTCCAAATGGCGGACAAATAAGATTAAAAATTCTACAGAAGTCATTATAAGGCAGGCCAAGTCTCGTCGCATGGTTGCCAAATATGCAGTGTCCGGTAGCACAGCTACAACTACATTGATTATTTGTGAGCGTGTCAGACCAAGAAGATATGTTGTCCACCCTCGGAAATAACGATCCCTTATTATCCATCAAACGAGGCTACCCTAATATATAGCCAAGATATTTATATAAAGTTACAGTGTTTGAATATTTAGTTATATACAGATTAAACACATAAGTTAAATTTTTCTCAAAAATGCATTAAGATAACATTTCCATTGTTCTGTTACTATATCTTGCCACAATTGCAATGAGACAAATTTTATTTACAAACTGAATAAATGCCAATCTACAGAATTCTCTAAAGTATATGTTTACATTCTTTCTTTAAAAAATTACAGATATTTACAGAAACATACATAAATTTTTATTCATTATTTAGAAAATACCAACAAGGGATTAGTCAGTAAAGAAAACAAACTTGTACACTGGTATTAAATATAAAAAAAAAATATATAAAAACTACTATTTATTCACAGTTTGTGAATGTTGTCTATCCAACTGTTATAGTATTTTTAAAATAAATAATTTTGCTCTATTAAAGTTATATTGGCATTTGCTTGTACATTTCTTTATTTATGCATATTTATAACAAAGCATACAATTAGTCGATTCACAAGGTATCCTATCATGTCATATTGTCATAATCTCCTAATATTTAACAATGGTTTGAAAATGTTTTTATTGTCCAGCCAGCAGAGACCTGTCTGAAGCAGGCCTAAGATGTTAATCGTGAAATATTAGAACATTGTGACATGATAGGATAACATGTGAATCCACCAAATATATTTGTTCTACTATCTAGCCAAACAGAAAACAAAGTCACTACAAAAGTACATAGTTATAGAACAAAATATCCCTAAGGAGATTAACAGAAATTGAAATAAAAAAACTATTGCACATTAGCCATCATTTTGCATTCAACAAAGTGAAACAAAATGAAATATATGGAAAAAATAAGTAAGAGAGCTATATTCGGCTGTGCCGAATCTTATATACCCTTCACAAAATTATACTTCAAATTATACTTCATATTTTTCCCAAAGATGTCTTTTTTCAGATTTTGTAAAAAAAAATTTCGAATTGTTTTTTAGAATTTTTTTTTCTAAATTTAAAATTTTTTTTTTAATTTCATTTTTTTTTAAACTTAAAATTTTTTTTTTTGGTGAAAAAAAAATCGTGTTAAAAAATATTTTTTCCGATTTTGACCCATTGTAGGTCCAACTTACTATGGTCTTATATACGTCGTTGCAATGGACTTTGAAATATCTATCATTAGATCTATATTAATGTCTTAGTAATCCAGATATAGGTCAAAAATCGAGGTTGTACTGGTTTTTTCCTCATATCTCAGCCATTTGTGGACCGATTTTGCTGATTTTAAATAGGAAACTTCTCGAAAGAATTTCTGACAGGGGTCTTCAGAAAATTTACTTCAACATACAGACAGACGGACATGGCTTAATCGACTCCGCTATCTAAGGATCCAGATTATATATACTTTATAGGGTCGGAAAATTATATTGTGAAAATTACAAACGGAATTACAAACTCATTATACCCTTCTCACTATGGTGAAGGTATAATAAGTTAGTAAAAATATCACAAATTCCAAAAGACAGCACAAAAAAACTTGTCTGTTCCATTTTTTAACATATTTGGTAAACACATATTCTTTATAGGAGTTTGGACGTTTCCATTTCTAAACCCTTCACCATGAGTGGCAAGTGTATATATAACTTTGTCATTCCGTTTGCAATTTCTACATTATTCATTTGCGACCCCATAAATTATATATATTCTGAATTGTTATAGCAATGAACGTCTATCCGTCTGTATGTTGAAATCAACTTTCAGTAGCCGACAAATAACTTACATATATGATACATACATAAATATATCGGGAATTCTTCCGGCTCGGTTGCTATTGACAAAATCGGCCCACAAACGGCTGAGAGGACAACCTCGATTTTTGACCTATTTTTGATCTATATCTGGATTACTAAGTCATTAATATAGACAATATGGATATCTAATGATAGATATTTCAAAGTCCATTGCAACGATGTAGATAAGGCTATAGTAAGTTGGACCTACAATGGGTCAAAATCGGGAAAAATATTTTTTAACCCGAATTTTTTTTTCATGAAAAATTTTTTTTCTCATACATTTTTTTTACAAAAAAAAAAAAATTTAAAAACTAAAAAAAAAAATTTAAAAAAAAATTCGGAAAAAACTTTTTTTAAAAAAAATTAAAAACCAATTTCCAAAAAAAAAAATTTAAAAACAATTAAAAAAAAAATTAAATTTTGTTTACCTAAAAAAATTTCTTTTAAAGTATAATTTGGTGAAGGGTATTTAAGATTCGGCACAGCCGAATATAGCTCTCTTACTTGTTTTCATTAAAGAAGTAAGCAAAACTTCCCGCCTAGGACGCTTTGTTGAGCAAAGTTTCGCCATCTATTGTAAATCCCCCATATTTAAGTTATCCACCCAATAATTATTTCAAAAACTTTTAAAACCCACCAATATATGCCCTTTGCTTAAAAGAAACCTTAGGGATAACATGACATTCAATGGAAATCAAAATTGACTTGTTCAAAAAAACCTCAAACTCAAAATGTCAGCAATCAGTGCATTTCACATCGCGATTTTTTACCTATATCTGGATTACTGTCATTAATATAGACAATATGGATATCTAATGATACATTGCAACGATGTATATAATCGGGAAAAATATTTTTTAACCCGAATTTTTTTTTTTGCCAAAAAAAAAATTTTTAAAAATTAAAAAAAAAATATAAAAAAAAATAAAATTTACCTAAAAATCAGAGACCGAAAATAACGGGTTCACTTTCATTTTAATGGTAAATTCTCATTCGCAGCCATTTAAAAATAATTTTTTTTGATATATAGCACTGAGAGAGTGATTTATTCGAGAACATTTTAGGTTTGGGGTTGAGAGAAACAGAAAAGAAACAAACACAAATAATCTGGATGAGTGATTTATAATTTATTTTTTTTTGTAAAGGTCAGCTTGTGACTTTTATTTGCGAACATGAAAAATAAATCGCAAAAATGCATTTGATGCAAATCAACGATTAAATATATAAAATTTATCAAAAGATTAATAACAATTTAAAAACAAATTCTCATTTCTGTTACTTAGACTTCATTCATTACTTCATACTTATCGTATTATTTCCATAATTTATTAAAAATTAATAATAATATGTTATTGTATGTAAATAAAAGAGAAAGTAACAGTTATTAAGAACAAGAACAAATGAATTGTTTATCTCACACCAAACCATTAAAAAACAACAAAAAAAAACGAATAAAGGTCATTTAAATAAAAATCATTTTATAACTGTTATTTTCAGTGATTTATTTTTATCACAAAAATATAAATCACAATTTCGGTTTTTTGGTATATGGACGAGTTATTTTCTTTTATTTTTTTTTTAAAAAAAATGTTTTAAAGTATAATTTGGTGAAGGGTATATAAGATTCGAATATAGCTCTCTTACTTGTTATTTTCTTAATTTCGAAAAAATCTCGATTTTATTCGTGATTGAAATTTTGGGATAAATTAAAAAATATAGATATTGGAAGTACTGAGATCGAGAAAATCATAGCAAGAACATTTTCTGCTTTTGGGTCCTAAACTTTTCTACAACATTCCCTCGGGCATCATAAAAATATTGACCCGGAACTTACGTTTCGTCCTCCATTATGCAGCAGGTAATTTTTTTTAATAAATTTGACTACAATTTCCGTGCTCTGTCTTTGGTCTCTAAATTTTTACCAGAGTTCCTGTCAGGAACTTTTGTATGTTTTTAAACCTGCAGTGGCTTTAACTTTTCTTACAAAATAGTACGAGTACTGAGCTAACCGGACTGTTTTACTACTGAATGTGTTGTGAGGAGCTCTTTTGAAAATGTTTTCTATTTATTGGCTTTAGAAACATCATGTGGACCAATCATACTACCAGAACCAGGTTTTCCAGCAACGGATAAGTTCTCCCGATACTGTTTAATTACATTGGAATCAGTTTGAAGGCAGACCTTTGATTGTTTGGCCAACTTTTTGTTGGACCAAGTTGAGTTTTGTTGAAAATATTTAATAATTTTAGTACGAACTTTGTTTCTCACTACTCATTTTAATCAGATTAAAAACAAATGAACATAATTGACATTAAACATAATAACCGACATATTTTTCAAAGGTAATTTGATAAAAAAAATCAAATAATACTTGATTTTAAGGAAAAATGTGTGGTAAGATTTTTTCGATCTCAGTCTTTATATGTTCAAATATTCCATCTTATGAAGCTGATGTCGGATTATATAATAATTAATAATTCAAAAAATAATATAAATACATTTATTATGAAAAATTGCATCCCCTTTGTCCTTCCGTCGTCCTAGATCGTCATTCGATTTCTTACCACAAAAATCTGAAATCTTTTTAACAAAACTTCAAAAATTCTCTTTTAAACCGCATCGATTTAATTGTTAGCTGATAATCATGTTTTGTCTATTAATTTAATAGAATTTCCTTTAACTCACCTTTAATCTATCATGAAAGAAATCCATTTAGAGATCAATGATTTTACAAAACATTTTTCTTTATTTTTTCATTCTTAAAATCATTCAACCATTATCTAATCAAATTAATTAATCATTACACACCTTCTAGCTAAAAACATCAAATCAATCATTCTTCATCCCTTTCAAAAGATAATTCTTTGCCTTTATGTTTTCTATGCTTTATTGTTTTTGGTTTCTCATGCTTTCCGGATTTTCATTTTCAACTCTTTGATTAATGTTCAATCACAAAATTGTGTAATTAGCTTATTAGGAAAATTAATAAATCCTAGCATAAGTTAGAGAAATTCAAAGAGATTTTTATTTTCTGATACGAACAACAAACAACAGAGGAACAAAACAAAATGCTTGGCATCTCGTTTATGCCACTTTCCATTATAGACGACATCAATTATTTATATTTAATGTAAATTTTTTCAGCCTCATTAGTCAGGAACAAATATTTTGTCTTAAGGCCAATTGCCTAACTACAGGCCACTTAGTTGACAGCGCTCTGAAAACGAGTTTGACTTGTAGGCTTTCCTGCAGGCCTGGCATTAGAAAATGACTATAAAAGAAAACAACAATCCTTTACTTATGGTCGTAAATTCTTACAAACATTAATACATTATTGTAGGAGCGTAAAGAAAAAATGTAAATTTCTTTTTATTTGTTTTAGTTTTTCAATGATTTGGCTTTACTATGAAAACAGAAATGTAAAATATTCAATCATTACTAAAACTTAAAAAAACGATTTTCAGGTCCATAGGTAGTATACCGTTCAAAATTCAAGGAAACAATTAACTACAAAAATGTACCTAAGATCTCAATCAATAACTTTCTAGAACATATGAACTTCCTAGGAATGATTCTTAATACCAATAAGTTAGTAAGAAAATACTAAAGGAATTAAGTATTTTGTGCCATAAACTATTAAATAAACTAAAGAATACTTTTAGGCAGCTTAAAAACATGTATTTCGAATTTTTTAAAATTTTTTGCGATTTTGATGTTGAAGATGAAGTTTTTTTGATTTAATATGTTCACAAATTTTGATCTTTATGACAAGGGCTACAACTTTGCCTCCGAGAATAAATCAAAATTCCGAACTGTTTGCAGGAGAAAATTATCCCTTTTTTGCAAATATAAAACCAAGGCCCCAAATCTTTGGTGGCCTATAAAAAGAAAGGTGCATAACTTTGGGCAAAACTGGGAGACACTGATACTTTTTTTGTCTTTTACCACGTACTGCTGTCCGTATGTGGTTATATTTCCACGACTTAAACAGTGTTATTAATTTAAGTGCATAAAAACCGAAATAATATGTTCTTAAAATATCAAATTTTTAAAAATTCGGGATTTACAATAGATGGCGTATCTTCTGAATGCGGCTTTTGTTTTTAATAACTCATATGTCATTTTGAAGGGCACATATCTATCATTTATACTGACTTAGCTATTGAACATTATAGTGTAAACAACAAAGATTTTTTGCTTCTGAAGCCCGGCCCACTAGCCGAATCGACACCAAAGCCAAGATCATAAGTATCTATTATGATCTGCTGAAATTTGACCAGACCATTACAGGGAACTTATAGCGGACGTAAGTGATTCGTTTGAAGCAAGCCATACATGAAACCATAATATCTCATCATCACAATGCTCGGCAACATTATGCAATACCTGTTAAAATGTATTTAGAATGAATTGGTTGGGAAGTTTTGCCTCTCCCGTCTTTTATTCCAGACCTTGCGCCATCCGACTAATATTTTTTTTCGATCGAAGCAGAACGCTTTCCCTGGGATACACTTCACTTCAGAACAGAGTATCCGATAGTGCCTTGATTTGTTCTTGACCTCAAAAGATGAATAGTTCTTTTGGCTCGGAATCCATATGTTGCCAGAAAGATGAGAAATGGTAATAGCTAACAATGGCCAATATTTTGAATACATTTATATTGTACAAATGTTTCAAAACAAAAGCTAAACATTAAAATAGTCCGCATTTTTAAGTCATACAGCCAATAATTTGTGCAAAATTTTATCAGGATTACCTCATAATCTGCTTAAACAGTATTCCGGGGGGACATTTTCGGAGTTGGGCTAGGTGAAATCATGGACCGATATTGCACATTTTCAATACCAAAAATGTTCGTGATTTCAACAGACACACAGACGTACAGATAGCTCGATCTTCATAGAATTTCTGAATATATAGACGTTTGTGGGTCTGCGATGGATATTTCTGTTACACACGGAATGACAAAATTAGCCCTCCGTCGGGTGAGAAGGTCCCTGGGGACCTTTTTCATTTTCAAACTGAAATTACTCCTTGATGGTCCATGGGAAGTATATTAAAAAAAATCAAAGCGATCCGACCAATAGTTTAGTTTCTATCGAGATTTAAATGAGTTTAGTACGGGAACGTGTGAAAAGGGAACTTGTACTGAAATTTCAACAATAGTTTTTTAAGGCTTTTTTCATATAAAACTTATAAAAAATTGATAATGTTATATATAAAAGAAATTTTTTTTCTAACATTCATTATACATGTATAATTAGTAAATAATAGGGTATTCAATCGATTAACCGTTAATCGGTTAACCGATTAATTTTGGACGGTTAACTGTTCGAATAATTAAAAATTGCCGATTTTCAAATAACAAATAAACCGATTAATTTGTGTCGATTAACCGATTAACCGAAATTCCTTTTTTTGCACTTTAACATATCTTTTTAAAATAAATTAAAATTATATATTTTTTCAAACATCCAAGAAAAATGTTTAGTGAGAATAACAACTGACATATTTAATTTACATGTATTTGAAACTTTGTTTGCATTTACATGTTTATTTTTTATTTTTTTTATTTTATTTTTATTTTATTCAGTAATAAAAAGCCAATTTGGCCAAAATAATATTACATAGTAATACAATAAACCTAAGTATAAAAACAAGGTTTAAATATTCAATAAATTTCATGTTACAATACTTACAAATGGGTAGAACTTAACGAAACTATCAAAAGTATTCAATATTTAAAACAATCCGATGATATAACAAAATATTTGATATGCTTAGAAAAAACTAAAAAAGCTGAGATATTGGGTATTCTTTATCATGATTTCGACTTCTCCAACATCTACAATCATCGAGAGAGTTTTTTCCAAGTCAAGTTTTATTAAATCTAAAGAAAAAAATCGTTTAAGAGGAAAAAAATTAAATTATATTCTTTTTTTTAAAACATTATTTCAGAAGATCTCACTAAAATCCTAAAAAAAAATTTAGTTTTTTGTATACAAAAAGGATCTAAAATACCTTATTTGCTATTATTTTTTGGTTGAATTGTTATGTTTTGTTTGTTTTTTATGTTTTTGTACACAAAATGCGTGGTTGTATTTTCAATGTAAAATTAAAATAGACATTATTCGGTTAATCGAATAATTTTATATTAACCGATTATTAACCGAATAAATCTAAACCCCGATTAATTATTTGCTCGGTTAACCGATTAAACTAGAAACCCGATTAATTGAATACCCTAGTAAATAATAATAAATCAAAACAAAAAAAATGTTTAAAAAATGAGTTTTCATATAAAATTCCCTAAAGGTCCCTGTGGACCTTGTACTTCGTATAAGGGCAAAAACTACTCAACCGTCGGAGGATTAATATACTCCGCATCGTTGTTGATAGTGGATAGAAAAATGTTCTTAAAACTATCAAATTTAGATGTATGATTGTTATGAATTTCAAATGCAATAAATATTAAACATACGTAATGTTGTACTCTTTGAGAGAACCCTGAGGGAAATTTGTGTCAATTGTTCTAAGAGCACTTGTCCTGTGACCAGTGAATACAAAATTATTACCAAAAGGAACGAATTATGATAGGTGAAAAAAAGACTTATCACTTAACTAGTGTTAAAGTGTTTGAAGTGTAGTTACTACTGAGGAAAGGTAACTGACACAAAATTAGTCCTGTGACTGGGTTTTGTGGGTGTTATGTTCAATCTCTTTATAAGGCATGATGTTGGTCTAGATAGTGATGAAATCACATCTTTTCGGCTCATTGTGATAGGTCACATAATGAACGCAAATGAACCGGTTCAGTTTATTATGAAACTGGTCACCAAATAGGATTAAAATAGTTTGAACATTTTTTACCAAATATTATTAAAATACGTTGAACCGACATTGAATAAGTGCGCTTAGGTTAGTTCAGCGACTTGTTCACTTGGGACAATATATGAGACAGGTCTTGTATTAACCGAAATTGAATACGTCCATTTAGGTAAGTTCAGAGACCTGTCACAAAGTGTCAAAAAGGTGTCAATTAACCCCTTCCTAGGACATCCCCATGTTAAAGTGATAGGTCCCCTTCATATAAAGTGTTAGAACTGGAACCGGTCCCTACCACTTTGGAACTGTCACGTGATAAGTTTGGTGTTAGTTCCTTTTCCCCTAGGGAATATTTATTTTTGCTAACAGGGCGTATGATTGTTATGTATCTGAAATGAAATAAATATTGAACATACGTAATGTTGTACTATTAAGTTAGAGAGATTATTTAATTTTTGTTGGGTTTGTGATTTATGTAGTCAGGCTGATTTTTTAATTGCAATAATGAAACGAAAATCAAAAATTTTCAAGAATTTGACTAAAAATATTTTTCAAAAATGTTGTAGTTGTATACGTCGATACTAGGGTTCCTACACGGGAAAAATTTGCCGGGAATATTTTTTTGTTAATTTTCGGGAAATTTTTATCGGGTATTTTTAGGAATTTCATCATAAGTTTTCTTCTAAAAGTTACAATATTCAGTTACGTTTCGATGGCCAAAGTTGTTGCGAATTGAATTATTCTATTATATCCATAGATTTTTTCAATTCTTGCAACAGATAATCTGTTAGCAAAGAAGTATTACTGTTGAAATAACCGATTTTTTTCACTCAACTCAACCACAGGAAAAAAAATTGGTTGTTAAGAATGAAACAAATTAAAAGTTTATGCTCTTTAAGGAATTATTAAGATACCTAACATTACAACTTTCAGGGATAATTATTATTATTCATGTTTGGAGAAAATAATAACAATAATGGTGGTTCAAATTTGTTTATCTACAATAAAATTTGATAATTTATCTAACTACGCATGTTTTATAGATTTAAATTCTTATGTTTTTTTATTAAACAAAGATTTTATTGATTTTATACTCATCAATAAATTCTGACGATTGTGACAATACCGATCAAATGCCACTATTAAATAAGAAACCCTTATAGAGGCTGGACCAACATTGTACAACCAAATATGGTTATTTTATACTTCATTTAAAACCCTGGTGAAATTATAAATCAATTTATTCGAAAAAAAATGTCTTCGAAATTAACGATTTTTTAATTTCCTCCCGGGAAAGAAAAAAGTCCGGGAAATTAGGAACCCCAGTCGATACCTAAAAGAAGCTAAAAATGTTCGTCTGTGCCGAATCTTATATACCCACAACCAATTTAATAATACATTTTCAATGTCTAATTGTGTTATTTATAAATATACAAAATAGAGCAACAAGTTTTGTTCCGCCTTATCTTAAGATTACATTCATTGTGTTGTCTGCAGCAACCAAACAAATTGTCAACCATCAATTTCCAACAACAAAACTAGAACACAGCACACCAACAGCAAAAAAAAAAAAAAAAACAGTGTGAAGAATTCATTTCTTTAATGCGACAAAAAAGAGAAGTCATTTGTTCGCCTCAAAAAAGAAAAGATAAACTTACAAAAAAAAAAACACAGCAAAAAAACAAATGAGTAACAAAAATTACACTTAAAATATAAAACATACAAGTTGTTGTACTAAAAGGGCTGCAAAGAATACTACAACATACAATGACTATAATTATTCTACTTCTATAAAAAATTATGTACTAAATACTTACATCCTAATTAGGTTGAATTTAATGTGACAACGATAAATAATTATAAAATGGTCTACAATTTGTATGTATTTTACATGCTATTACTCTCATTTCCATTAATTTGTCTTTTTCATTTTGTATAAAATAAAGAAAATAGCGAGAAAAACTAAATTAATTAATTGTAGTATTATAATTATATTTGTCATGGCTACAAAGTGCTGTGTTTATTGTTTCAGATATCCAAGTGTTATTATAAACAAAGTCTTATTGGCATTTCTCTAAACATTAATATTATTTGAAATATTATCTGGTTGGATTATTTAAATTTTAATTAAATTAAAAATTAGCGTTAATCGAATAATGTTTTCGAATAAAATAATCCACTAAATATTCTAAATTCTTTCAAAATAAACATGGCTTGATTAAAGATAATTAAAATTCATCAAAAATAAATATTATTCGAATTAAAAAAAGTAAACGATTAATAATGTATTCGAATTAAATGGTTCGAATCAAAACGTACTTATAAATATTGAAATTAAGCATATTCTGCATATAAAATTTATATAAAAAAAATTATTCGTATTAAACAAATTATCCGAATATTAATATGTATAGATATATATTCGATTAAAAATATTCGACACAATTTTTTTAATTTTAAATTTTTTATTAAAAATAAAAATGTCTTGATTATATATAATTTAAGATCGCCAAAAATAAATATTATTTGAATTAAAAAGGAAAATATTCAAAATGTATTCGAATCAAAATATATTTATAAATATTGAATTAAAGTTAAGTCTGCCTATGAATAACATATATAAACAAAAATTATTCGAATTAAAAAAATTATCCGAATATTAATATGTATAGATATATGTATATTCGATTAAAATTATTCGACCCAATATTTTTAATTTTAAATTGTTTATTAAAATTGATTATAGATAATTTAAATTCGCCAAAATTAATTATTATTCGAATTTAAAAAAGTAAACGATTAAAAATGTATTCGAATCAAAAATATATTAATATATATTGAAATAAAGCTATGAATAATTTATATTACGAAAAAAATTATTCGAATTAAAATAATTAACCGAATATTAATATAGTTATATATTCGAATAAAATTATTCGACCCAAATTTTTTCATTAAAATCATCAATTAAAATAAAAAATTAATTTCAATAAAAAAAATAGCTAAATAAAAATTTGGATAATTTGAATTAGAAATTTATTCGAATAAGGAAATTAAAATGTTTAATTTATGAATTTATTGGAATTGATTTTGTTCAGATAATCTTGCTTAAATAGATTGTGGATATTTTAAATCCGCCCAAAAAATGTATTCAAATTATAAATGTAAAAGAAACAGTGTGTTTGAATAAAGTCGTGCGTTTCAAAATGTATTTCTATTATGGATTGATCCGAAAATATGGTAAAGTGTGATTTCTTTTTATATAGACTTATTTGTGGAGAAATTTGTGTGCATAACTATAAAAATCAAACATTTATGACAAAAAAGTTCTATTTCGGGAGAACATTTGTATGGAAGCTAAGTGAAATAATGAAAAATTTATCTGCAGAATTTGAATGAAATATCTACATGCTCAGCTCAGCACAAGCTTTACATGCTCAGCCAGCCAGACGGATAGACGTCGTTTAATGGAATCAGAAAGTGAATCTGAGTCAATCGGTATAGTTCAGAGTTGTAAATAAATCATTCTTTTTTGATTTCAATTCGTTACGAATTAGCTAAATTTTGAATTACAATTCATTACAAAAAAGAATTGAATGAAATTTGAAACAATTGAAATGAATTAGGCAGGAATCCAATTCAAATGAATTTGTAAAAATGAGTTGCAATTCGTTTTCAATGCAAATGAATCTGTAAAATGAAATGAATTCAAAATCAATTCAAATAAACTGGAAATGAACTGCAATTCACTTTGACAAATTCATTTGAATTGGAAATAACTTGCAATTCATTTTTACCAAATTCATTTGAATTGACACACATTTTATTCAAATAATTTTTTTGTTGGAATGATTCGCGAATTAATTCAAAAAAGAATGATTCATTTACAGCTCTGGTATACTTAAGGTGGATGTAGGACGTTACAAACATCAGCACAAACGCACAATACCCTCACCACTATGGTGGTGTAGGGTATAGGAGGTATACAAATAATAACATATTCAAATAAATTGATAATTGATAATTTTTTTAAATACAGCTTGTCCTGTCTATGAATAATTTGAATTACAGATATTTTCGAGTAAAAAATTTAAATTAAGCTTTGAATAATTTGAAATAAAACATTATTCGATTAAAAAATTTATAGAATGCAAAATTATAAAAATAAAATCATTCAATTCAAAAAGTATTAGTCCTGGTAATAAAATATTTTAATTTCAACTTTATTCGTATAAAAAATTAACGAATATTAATATAATTTCAGAAATTCATATGAAGAATAAAAAATAACGAATAAAAAAATTAACCGCGTCAAAAATTATTATTATGAAATTTTAAATTAATTCATATATACAACTTAACCGAATAATTCTATATTCGAATAAATGATCTGATTCAAAAATGGTTGAAACTAAAAATGTTCTTCTTATAAATATTTCAAATTCGCCAAATAAAATATTATTAAAATAAAACAAGTAATCGAATAATAATTTTTACGAATAAAATGTTTCGATTGGAAATGTATTAACATATTTATTGAAATTGAGCATGTCCTTATCATTATAATAATTTTAATTAAAAAATTATTCGAATACAAAAATTTTAATCGATTAAATTTATTCGAATATATTATTATTATTCGCATCAAAAATTAATCGAATTAAATACAAATAAAGAATTTGTATAACAAATTAACCGAATAATTATGTACTCGAATAAAATAAACCAAGACAAACTAAACATATCCTTAAATATTCGCCAAATAAAATTTATTTACACAAACAATTTAAACGAATAATAATGTATTCGAATGAAATATTTCGATGGAAAATGTATTTCTATATTTATTGAAATTGAGCTTGTTCATATAATTATAATAATTTTAATTAAATATTTATTCGAATAAAAAAAATTAACCGAATATATATTCGAATAAATTGATTCGATTAAAATTTTTAATTTTTTGCATAATTTTAAATTGTCATTATGCAGACTATGAATAATATGAAATAAAAATTCATTCGAATAAAACAAATACAAATTTATTTGAATAAAATTTTCATTCCATTAAAATATTTATCGCATACCCACATTAATCTAAATATTTTGAGTCTTCATAAGAATCTAACACGATCTTGCCATATCCGCACGTTAGTCCGTCTGTCCGTCTTTAGGATAGGGCTCAAACTAAAGGAGCTACCTGGCTGAAATTTTCCACAAATACTCTCTGTTGACAAGATTTGTTTGGTACACATATGTGCAGTTTCCATGGCAAAACTCAATGAATTAGGATACGAAATGCATCCTCATCCAATATACTCTCCGGAAGAGATTTGACTCTAACGGTGTCATCTATTTTGATGACCTCGACAAATCTTATTTTTTGGAAGGGATGCACAAATTTAAGAAACGTTGGAAAAAATGCATAGAGCTTAAATGAGACTATGTTGAAAGGTAAAATAATTTTGTATTCAAAAACCTGTGTTTCATTCAAAAAGCACGTACAAAGACTGTATCTTTCACTTAGTCATAAGTTCGCCATGGAAAAAATAGCCTTTTAACAATCCTCGTAATTAAGAACAGCAACTGAAAGCTCTATGAGGTTATTTTCTTTTAAGTGCTCAACATAACTTTACATTTAAGAACCACAACATTTTAGTACACAACATAATGTTTCCTTATCTCACACCTTAAATCATTGCTGTAAAACTCTAAAAAACCAATTTCATAAATTACCCCCCAACAAATCTCACATCAAATTAGCGATTCAACTATAATAAAAACCACAACCGGTGGAAATGTACTTACCAAGCAGCCACAATCCCACTCCAACTTTAGAAAACTTTCATAAAATCCAAAATTTCTCTTTTGTTAACCTCAAAACAACATAAAAAGTGATTGCACACTTGTGCTAAAAGTCACTTTAAGTTAAAGGATTAAAAATTACATTCATTTCAGCGTTGGTTTGTTAGTTCCTTATACAGTTTGTTTTACTGTTTGTTCCTTTTATAGTTTGTTATAATAAAAAAAAACCTGACGAGCAAATTGTTAACTTTTATTGCAACTGCCAAATGAAACCTTCAAAAGCTGTCAAACTCGAAAAAAGCACAAACATATTTCTAAACAATTTCTTTTTTCCATTTGATTTTTCAAAAGTCATGTTGTTACTTTGTGTTTAATCTGCTGCGATATACTACCGTCTGTCCTTCGACTAACATTGATATTGAAAATTTGATTAGTTTTTTGACATCACAGTGAAAGGAAAAAGAGACAGAAACAGAAACTGAAACAAACTAAAACTAGCTGACATTTTATCACAAAATTTGTCAGGAAACAGAAAACTAATAATACAAGCTTTCCAAACTAGCAGCTGCTTGGTAAATCATGTGCAATTTTAAATTGTTTGTATAGTTTCATAGAGTTTAATTGGAATATTGTTTGGTTTTTTATTCTTCAGTTTTATTATTTTGTCATACAATTTTGTCCATCCTATACGAGGTATTGCAATTTTTTTTCTATCTTGGTTTGTACTTGATTAATGACAGTTTGAGTGTAGATTTAATGTATTTTTTAACTGATATTTATAGAAGATGATACCTGCCACTTATGATGACACCTGCAGTTGTTATTAAATAGTCTTTAGAGGACTGTGACTCTCCAGATTCTTTAAACGGAGATGGACTACCTGTTCGAACAAAGTATCAGAAACCACTATAAAAACCTTAATGGAAGGATTTCCGGAAGAGGTTCATAAATTCATCACTATTGATTAGAACTATAAAAATAATATTTTTTGTAAGTTGTATTAATAACTTCAATCAAATGGAAAAAATCGAAACTTTAGGTTTAGCTTTTTCTTTTTTATTAACATTTATAAATGTTAAGATATTATCGATCTCAGTCCTTATTAAAAATATCAGCCTCTTCCTTTTGAACAGTTTTTAGATGCTGAAATGTCGCTGGTCCTCTTATTATAGAATAAGATATTTCCTTATTACTTTTTTTAATTAAAAATTGCAAATGAACATGAATAGTATATTCCAAATGTATATTATTTAGTGATATATTCGTATAATATATGTCTGACATTTTAATTTATAAAGTAAGTATATTTCAATAAATGTCTGACAACAACATAAGGAATTTGTTTTCATGATTGTGCATGCACAAGCAAACGAATCATATTTTCTGACTGTTTTTATATACCTAGATACCGTAATCTTCTTATTATATTTTGTTATCATCGAAAAAAGATTTCAAACTCCATATTCAGATTCGAATCCATGAGTTGAATAGAAAAAACATTAATGAATTAATACCTAGTTTTCCAAACAAAAAAAACACTTTGTTTCCCTTTTATTCCCCAAAATTCAAGAATTTGCTTAAATAGTGTTACTACATTCAGCTATATAAGCCTTTGCAAAATCCTTAAATTTGGAATTCTATACACATTCCTTAATATTTCATATACATGTAAATATATATGGCAAGTGCAGTATAAGACCCCTTACAATTTTCACTTCTACTACTAGTAATTATCCTTTGTGTTTATATTCTTATACATTAAATGTCACATGGAGTGCAATTTTAAGACTCCAAATAAATCCCATAACAAAAGTTAAGTAAAAACTTGAAAACTCTTATAACACAGCAATATAAAGTAAACATGAAGAACTAAAGAAAGAAAAACAGTGGCACTTTATTAACTATTTCAATTTAGCTAAAACAAAATTTTTTAATACGAGTAATTTAATTTCTTTCATAATCTTTGCAATAAATTTCTAATAAGTAAAACTCATTATCATTAAGAAATTTTCTCAAAATCCTATCACATTTAGCCCACTGTATGTCAGTACTAAAAGCGTTAACAATATTTAATTATGAAAAAAAAGTAAAACTAAAAATTCATGTCGCCTTTCATTTGTATCCAACATTTAAGCATTTAACGCTTAATGTTTGGCTCTTTACAAGTATTTATTTATTTAAAGAAAAGAAACAATACAAAAGCAAAACATAAAATAAAACAAATTTAAATTGTTTCCCACTAAATCACTCCCAAAGCCAAAACCCTACAACTGGTAAAACGAGCAACTTTCAGTGTGAATTCAAGGTTATTGTAATGCCACCAGAGGAAAAACTACTGCCAAAAAATAAAAGAAAACGTTACTTTGGAAACCAATTCGTTGGTAGACTGTTTATTAACTTGTAAACTTTATTTTGCACAAAAATGCTTCCTGCTTGAAAAGTTTCATAAAGCCAACAATAGCTTTAAGGGCATATTTCTTTTGCACAACTAAATTGGCTGGATACAACTCAACGCTGTAACGAAGTGAGCAAAAAGTAAAAGTTTTCAAGATGCTGTTGGTTGGAATATATAAAAGAAAGAAAATAAAAGGGATGAGAAAAACTATTGCAATGAAATTAGTTACAATGTATAATGCAGTTCACACTATAAACTGTAATTCATTAGTGACAATTTCTAATTAGCTAATATTAAATAAGTTTTGTAATGTTTTTTAATAAGTCTTCATTTATTTTGCTTTTCTTTGGTAATTTAAAAATACGAAGGAGATATTTTAAGCTAAAAATAAGGTTTATTTGGTTGACTTTAATTATATTCTATAAATATGATTTTGTATCTGTCTTCATCATAACTACACCAGTCATGCTTTTTGGCATTTTAATAACATGCTTCAAAATACACAAATGACTAAGTGTAGGTTCAAGGCCAGAGTGAGAACTTTATTAGCAATGCGAATGAGTATAAAATTTATTTGCGTTTATATATGGGGGATTTCATGTCAAGTGAACCAACTTTTGAAATTTTCACCAAGGTTAGTTCTATTAGATAGTAATTCAGACACAATTTTTCAACAAGATCGTTGGAGAAGTGTCTTTGTTAGAAGGGATCCATGCTTTCTTTTGAGCAAAAAAAATATTTAAAACAAGTAAGAGAGCTATATATTATATACCCTTCACCAAATTATACTTCAAAATAAAATTTTAAATAATTTTAGGTAAAAATATTTTATTTTCCAGTGTTTTTTTTAATATTCAATTGTTTTTTTAAATTTATTTTTTTTTCCAAAGTAGTTTTATTAATTTTTTGGAAAAAAAAATGTTCAATTGTTTTTTTCAATTTATTTTTTGTTTTTTAATTTTTTTTTTGAAATTTATTTTTTGTTTCCAAAGTTGTTTCTTTAATTTTTTGGAAAAAAAATTTTTTTTAATAATTTTTTTTTTTTTTTGTTTTTTTCAATTTTTTCTTTTGTTTTTTAAATTTTTTTTAATATTTAGCGAAAAAAAAACTTTTTGTGAAAAAAAATTCTGGTTAAAAAATATTTTTTTCGATTTTGACCCATTGTAGGTCCAACTTATATACGTCGTTGCAAAGGTCTTATATCTATCATTATATATCCATATTGTCTATATTAATGACTTAGTAATCCAGATATAGGTCAAAAATCGAAGTTGTCCTGTTTTGTTTTCCTAATATCTCAGCCATTTGTGGACCGATTTTCTCGATTTTAAATAGCAACCGAGCCGGAAGAAGTCCGGAGATATTGATACATGAATCGTGTTTGTAAGTTATTTGGAGGCTTTCAGCAGACAGACAGACGGAAATGGCTTAATCGACCCCGCTATCTACAAGGTGGCGCATAAGTAATCCTCCTATCAGAAAATGCTATAAATTTTTCGATTGGCCCCTAATGTCAGTTCTGTTTTGACATTTGTGTAGTAAACACATGCGAAATACAAGTTAATAAACAATGTTACGCTACACTGCTCCAGAACGCGGAATATTGCTGACTATTTATTTGACCAATAATCGGTCGGTGACTTTGGCACAACGTGAATTTCGTCGCAGGTACGTAAATAAGCAAAATTTACGCTTCTGGGGCACTGAAAATCCGCGTGTAACCCACGAAGAGCCATTACACCCGCTCAAAGTCACTGTATGGTGTGCTGTTTTCGCTGGAGGAGACATCGGAACTTTTTTCTTCGAAGACGTCGCGGGCCAAACGGTTACTGTGAATGGTGAGCGCTACAGAGCAATGATCAACGAGTTCTTTTTGCCGCAACTTGATGAATTGGTATTGGAAAACATGTGGTTCCAACAGGACGGTGCAACGGCACACACTGCACGTGCCACAGCCGATATGCTGAAGGATGCATTTCCCGTGCGCCTAATCTCCCGTTTTTGCGATTTGCACTGGCCAGCAAGATCGCTAATTTGACCGCTCCAGACTTCTTTTTGTGGGTCTTTTTGAAGTCACGGGTTTATGTCAACAAGCCTCAGACTCTTAAAGCTCTTAAAGACAATATCCGTCAAGAATGTGAGGACCTATCGCCGGAAGTTTTGGCCAAAGTGATGGAAAATGCCATAAAAAGGGCTCAAATGACAATCAACTGTGGCGGCGGCCATTTACATGACAACATATTCTCGACTTGATGTAAAAAAAATTAAAAGACCAAATAAAAATAATCCACAAGAAGAATCAAAGTTTTTAATTTTTTTTTAATTACAGCCAAAAAACATCGGAAGTTTACTTTTGCGTCACCTTGTATAAGGATCCAAAATATATGTATATACTTTATAGGGTTGGAAAATTATATTATGGAAATTACAAACGGAATGACAAACTTATAAATACCCTTCTCACGAACGTGATGGGTATAAAAATAGCATATTTTGGAAAAAAAAGTTCGATTTTGCAACAAAAAAAAGTCAAAAATTTTATATCTTGAGTTATAAAATCTTTAGTTTTATAGATATCCCACTCGCATCCCAATAAGCGACCAAAAAGGTCTTCAAGGAAAATACCTAAGCTTTCTTTTGAGGGGAAAAAAGGTCAATTTTGAAAATAAAGTCAACATTTTTTTTTGAAAATTTCAATAAACAGCTATCTAAACTATTTGGGAAACAAAAATGGTCCATTTTAAAAAAAAGTCAACAAAGTTGATTTTGCAAAAAAAAAATAAAAAAAATGTATATTTTGAGTTACAAAATATTTATTTTGAAAGATATCCCCCTAAGCGACCAAATAGGTCTTCAAGGAAAATGTCTAAATGTCTAACATTTTCGGAAAAAAAATTCTTTTTTTTTTTTTTTTTTTTTTTTTAATTTTTTTAAAAATAGCTATGTAAACTATATGGGACACATTTTGCTAAGAACAATAGGTAATAAGTAAAATGGATGAGAAGAAACACCAATTTGTCCAAAATATCTAACACAGAGAGTTATTGAACGATCTTGTTGAAAAATTGTGTCTGAATTACTATCCAATAGGATTAACATTTCATCCCGATCGGAAGACATCGATTTCAAAAGTTGGTTCACTTGAAATGTTTTGGATTATTTTGCGTAATATTAGCAAATTTCTATTACTCTTCTTTGTACCTTGATTGAAAACAAAGCGAATTTTAAAAAATTGTATTTTGTGTACCAAGTTTTAAAAAATTAGGAACGGGTAAGGTCCGATGATTTGTCGAAATATTTTGTTCCCTGCTTATTCGATACTGCTTTAATCGTGTGGCTATAAGACAAATTTAAATAACAGTTAGGAAAATTTTACTATTTAAATTTCTGGTATTGAAATATGATATGAAACTTGAAAACTCTTGTATACACTTTTGCATTAAATGTAATTCGTCATTATTAAATTTGCGTGCATTAAATTTCCTTCTAAATATAAAAATATTTTTATTTTCTTTACTGTTTCCACAGGCCTAAGTATTATTTAATAGAAGATTTCACACACAACCTATGTATACAGATACACATGTTGTTATATACTTTGTCCTCTGAACCTCAATTATCCCATAGATCTAGTCTTATCATATTTCCATACTCTTCCTCTTTATATTTTTTTTTTTTGTCCCACTTTAATGCAGGCTACTTCCTCATTCTCTTGTATCTTGAGAATAAAAACATCTGTCATTACGGACACTTTAAGATAAACGAGTTACACAATTTCTATATAAATATTAAAAGAACAGCAACAAAAACAACTGAAAGCACATTTATTTTGAGATATGGACAATGTAAACATTAAACCCACACCCAAAAAAATGTATTTGGAAAAGGATACTTGTGACTTAATCTCAAAACAGAACTTTACATCACATGGAAAATTTATAATTTTTTTGGAGATACAAAAATAAATGGTATTGATAAATACAAAATAAATAAGAATGAGTGGGAGAAATGTTATTATTTTTGAAGTATTTGCTAGGAAAAAACGAATTTAGGTTAACATTGTAAGTGTTAAAGTTTTGCTTGTGAAAGTTCACACATATTTATTTATTTATATACATTTGTTTAGTTTAAGGATAAAAGGAACAAATGAAAAATAAATACTTAAGCAAATAAAGGAAATTTTAAACGTGTATTTATTGTTTAAAACTTAAAGTATGAAGAAAAATCAATTCATATATTTAGATCTTATATTCAAAAAGGTATATTTACACAGCAGATAGTATAGTGCCAAACCCTGCAAATCCCAGTTAGTATAGATACTATTATTACAACCCTAACAATAGTACATACTACTTTTGTACAACTATGTGTAATAAGAATATGTAATAAAGAAATGGATAATAAAGAGAAGCATTCTTAAGCTAACTACGCAACAAGCAACAAGCAAGTGTTTTATTATATTTACATGGCGACCGTGACATTGAAATAAAACTTGTCAGTGTGTTTAAAGTTTTTTTAGTGATGATGGTGAAAAAAATGTCATACAAAAGAATTTAAAAACTATAAGATCAAAAATATAAGATTATTTCTTTAAAAAAAATACAGTTTAAACTAAAAGAAAAAACATAATGTGCGAATTTAACAAAAAAATATCCACCAAAAAAAAAAACAGTTTTTTTTACCGGTTTCGTGATTTTTTTTTTTAAATAAAACTTTTTTTTTGTCTATGACATAGTTACATAGAAAAAATGAAACAAAAAAAAACACAAATAATTAAGCAAACCAAAAATAATAATTGTACATGCATAAAAATGAAAGAAAACACAATTTAAAAAACTTAAATGTTTAATTCAAAGTTCACTACAAAGAACACTACAAAGAACACAACAACAAATTTAACTAAAATCTAAGTTAAACATAAAATTTAAAAAAAAAAAAACTTTAAAAATTTGAACAGTGGCAAATACCTAAATAAATTACAAGAATAACTGTAATAAGCTACAGTTTTTCCAAAAATATTTTTTTCAAAAAAAAAGTAAAGCAAAAATCATGCCATAAAAAAAAAAAGAATGTGAAAAGCCGTTAGGAAACAAGAGACAAACAAAAATATCCATCAAAAAAAAAAAAACAAAAGCAACAACAAACTAACCAAAAGAATAAGAGACAAATAATTGACATTCCATCCAAAAAAAAAGCAACAACAAAATACCATCAAAAGAATAAGACAAACGATTCAAATTCCATCAAAAATAAAAACAACAACAACAAACTAACCATCAAAAGAATGCAAACAAATAGTAACGGAAACTCAACGCGTCATCTGCGGACAGCGACAGCGACATCGATAGCAAAAGAGAAGCAGTGAAGGTAGGCAGCATAATAGCGTAGTAGTGCATACTTACATATAATTATATAAATATATATATACAAAATTGTCAGTATTTATATATTAATATAATATAATCTTATATTTACATACATATATTTATTATAAACATTATTTTGTATTATATTTTGTATATAATTCCACATTGTATACATATGTATAAATATAAGTATATATATAAGTATATATGTATACATATATAAATACTATAAAAAATAATGTTAATTTCTATTAACTATTTAAAATAAAACAACAAATGTAATTTATGATTATAATTTTAATAATTCTACAGCATTTACCTAAACTAAAACTTATGAATTTTTTTTATTAAATTAACTACATACATAATTATTAACGCAAAATTAATAAATAATAAAACAAATATAACAATAGGATTTAGATTTAAAAATGTATTATTGTACAACAACATTAAACAAAAATAAAAACAAGGTATAAAAATGAATTTTTTTTAATTTTCTGTTTTTAATCAACATGAATTATATGGAAAAAGAAAATGCAAATCAAAACAAAAACGATAACTTAAAATAAGAAACATTTATAACAACAACAAAATTGTATACTCTTAAAGAAGAAACTTACAAAAACTTGAAAAAAGAATAAGAAGAACATATTTTTAATCAAAACAAATACGGAAAAATTAAACTATGGTTTATAATTATGAAATTTATAAAATATTAATAATAAAACTAAACAAATTTTTTTTTTAAACATTTATGCAATAAATTCTTTTAATAAGTGTTATTTCAAAAAAAGTGTAAAACAATAAACAATGGAAAATTGTACAATTTTGAATTTTCTTGGAATTTTTTTTTTGAAATTATAAAAAAAAAATTTATTATACATGTCAAAGTTCGATAACGAAATTTTTTTGGAATTGGTTAATAAATTTTATAAAGTTAAGAAACGAATTTTACAAAATCGGCCAATTTCTACTAATAAATTTAAAATAATCGAATATGAAAATTCATTAATTGAAACTTATAATTCAATATTGGAATATGTAAAAACAAATTCTGAAAATTTATCAACTGTTGCGAAAACACCAATTTTTTCCAAAATAAGGCACTGTCGTGAGCTTATAGTTAGATGCTTTGGTAAACTTAATTGTAAAATAAGGGTCTCAGAAAACATAGAGTTGTTAGAATTTGTGGACAAAGACGTTTTGACTGATAGTGAAAGTGATTCCGAATACAGTGAATCAGAAAACGAATCAAATATTGACAGAAAAGATAACTTGGACACGAGAAGTAAAATGGCATCGACTGAGCAGAAAAAGGCATACATTAGTATGTGCTCATCCATTCTGAGGGATAACTACAACGGTAATCCATTAGCGTTAGATTCCTTTTTAGATAAAATCAGTTTAATTGAGGACATCACTGAAGAGAATTTGATTTCTACACTTTTACGCTTTATTAAATCAAAACTAGAAGGCAAAGCTAGGGAAGCATTACCAGAAAACGTAACCACAGTAGACGACATTAAGGTTGCTTTAAAAAGTAGAATTAAACCAGATAACTCGAAAGTTATTGCCGGTAAGATAGCAGCTTTGTATGTTAAGAACAATAATTATGCGGAATTTTCTAAACAGGCAGAAGAACTAGCTGAGGCATTTGAGCGTTCATTGGTAATTGAGGGTATTACGAAAAATAAAGCACACGAAATGGCAGTCGAACAGACAGTAAGCATGTGTCGATTAAATGCCAAATCTGACTTGGTAAAATCAATATTGGCATCATCGGTTTTTTCAGATCCTAAAGAGGTAGTTGCAAAACTAGTTGTTGAACAGGCAACGGAAAATAAAGAACAACAGGTTCTTAGTTTCAGAACTAATCATCGAAATTTCAAATATAATACTAATCAAATGAATAATTTTACACAGTACCGTAACAACCGTGGTTATCGAGGTAACAATCGTGGCAATTTTCGTGGCAGGAAATTTAATTCTACGGACAATCGTGACAACCGAAACTTTGATAATAATCAAAATAATTATCGTGGTAATAGCCGAGCGAACTCTTCCCGAGGTTTAAATAACAGCAGGGTTTCGGTAAGGCCTTTAAACGTAGAGGCCCCTCAACAAACA
Source organism: Calliphora vicina (assembly GCF_958450345.1). Taxonomy (NCBI): domain Eukaryota; kingdom Metazoa; phylum Arthropoda; class Insecta; order Diptera; family Calliphoridae; genus Calliphora; species Calliphora vicina. The sequence continues at coordinate 34,013,398 of NC_088782.1, read as the reverse complement.
CTGCTGTTGGGGGAGGAAACTTTAAATTAAACGAATCAGGAACTTTTAAGTCAATTTACAGTTTAAATCCAAGCTATTCAGACTTTGTTCAGTTGAACTTCTTCCATAGAGATTTACCATACACTTTCCTTGTTGACTCGCAAGCTGACATTTCATTGATAAAAGTTTCATGTTTAAACTCGAATTTTGCATTAAATAAAAATAATAAAATCAGTATAACTGGCATAACAACCTTTCCTGTACCGACATTAGGAACAATTTACACACAACTAAATATTTCAAATTTTTCAATTCCACAAATATTTCATGTGGTAAATGATGACTTTAATATTCCATCCAATGGTATACTCGGAAAAGATTTTCTCAAGGACAACAAATGTACGATTGATTACGAATCAATGACATTATCTCTCTTTATTCAAGATACTAGACTTAAAATACCCATATTACAAGGAACAAGTGACTATTCATGCGTAATTCCACCCAGATGTGAGGTTTACAGAATTTTTAAATTTAATAACGTTACAGAACCGATGTTCATTGATTCACAGGAAGTTTGTACGGGAGTATTTATTGGAAAGGGTATTATTGATTCGGATAATCCCATTTTGCGTGTAGTTAACACAACTAATGAAATACAATATATAAAAAATTTTAACATGAAAGCGGAAAATCTGCAAAATTTTCATATTTATTCTATTAACAAAACTAAAACGGATTGCGAACGTAATTCTAAGCTTAAAAGTGTACTGCAACAACAAATGCCAGATGATATTCAAAATGATTTATTACCACTTTGCGAACAATTTTCAGATATTTTTGCCTTAAAAGATGACAAAATGACAATTATTAACTTTTATGAACAAAAATTACGACTGACCGACACTACACCTGTGTACATTAAAAATTATAGATTGGCACACACGCAAAAGGAAGAAATCAATAGGCAAGTTAAAAATCTGTTGGATAACGATCTAATTGAACCAAGTACTTCTAATTACAACAGTCCTTTGATATTAGTACCCAAAAAAAGTTTTGATGATAAGATATCCTATAGAATGTGCGTTGATTACCGAGCATTAAATAAGAAATTAATTGCCGACAAATTTCCTCTACCAAGAATAGACGACATTCTAGACAACCTTGGTCGTGCGAAATATTTTTCAGTTATAGATCTATACTCCGGTTTTCATCAGATACCACTACACACCGATTCTCGAGACGTTACTTCTTTCAGCACTGAAAAAGGATCATTCCGTTGGAAAGTTTTACCTTTCGGACTTAACATTGCCCCAAATTCTTTTTCTAGAATGATGTCCATCGCTTTTTCGGGTCTTGCACCAAACAAAGCTTTTCTCTACATTGATGACATTATTATTATTGGTTGTAGTAAACAACATCATATTAAAAATTTGAAAAATGTTTTTGAAATTTTAAGAAACCACAATCTCAAAATAAACCCATACAAATGCAATTTTTTCCGATCTGAAGTCACATTCCTAGGTCATAAATGTACTGCAAATGGCATTTTGCCTGATGATTCTAAAATCAGTACTATAAAGACGTATCCAGTCCCTACCGATAAAGACTCAGTAAGACGTTTTGTGGCATTTGCCAACTATTATAGAAAATTTATTCCAAATTTTGCTATTATAGCAGCACCTTTAAATTTTATTACAAGGAAAACAATACCATTCAGCTGGACTGAACAATGTCAAAATTCTTTTAACAAACTAAAATCTGCTTTATTATCACCAAAAATATTGCAGTATCCAGACCTCAAGAAACCATTTATAATTACTGTTGATGCATCAAAAACTGGTTGTGGAGCGATATTGAGTCAAAATATTAATGGAGATGATCTACCTATTTACTTTGCTTCGAAGTCATTTAGTTTATCCGAACAAAAGAAACCTATAATAGAACTTGAGCTCTTGGCAATACACTTTGCAATTATTCATTTTCGTCCATATATATACGGCACTTCATTCACTGTCCGATCGGATCATAGACCATTGGTATATCTATTTAATATAAAAGATCCATCTTCCAAATTAACGAAAATTAGATTGGAACTTTCAGAATATAATTTTACAGTCGAGTTTATTAAGGGGAAAGAAAATGTAGGTGCGGATGCTTTATCCAGAATTTCCATTACAGAACTGAAAAATCTAAATAGCAATGTATTTTCAATGACAACTCGATCGAAGTCAAAACACTCTAATGAGAAAAAACTTAATTTAGAAAAACCAGAAAAGTCTATTCAAATAAAAATATATGACAAATTTTCACACAATTTTGATAAAAATATTCCGAAGATTAAAACAGAGTTATTTTACCTAAATAAGAAACTTATTAAAATGCGCATAATAATACATAAAAAATTTAAAAAATTGTTTAATATTGATTTTGAAGTTGTTAACGAAACAATTTGTTTCGACAAATTGCTTTCGAGGCTGCAAAAAGAAGCCAACATCCACAAAATTTTTATAGTAGAATGGTCTAAGAACGATTCATTTTTTTCAATTTGCCCAATTCAAACTCTAAAAGATAACGGAATAAAGATTTTAAAAACTTTAGAAATTGTGCTAACGGAACCAATAGAAATAATAACTGACGAAAACGATAAACAAAAACTTATGAAAATATATCATAATGATCCCATAACAGGCGGACACTGTGGTCAAAAGAAATTATACGCAAAAATTCGAACAAAATACTATTGGAAAAATATGACGAAATATATTTCAAAATTTGTTAAAGACTGTAGTGAATGTAATTTAAATAAAGTCAGACCAGGCAATGTCGAAAAACTAGTTCTAACTCCTACTCCAACTAGAGCATTTGATATAATCGTTTTAGACACTATAGGTCCTTTGCCGCAATCAGCATACGGCAACAAATATGCCATAACATTAATGTGTGACCTATCCAAATATCTAGTTACCATTTCGGTACCCGATAAATCAGCTAGTACTATTGCGCGAGCAATATTTGAAAACTTCATTCTAATATATGGGAGAATGAACACTATAAAATCTGACCAGGGGACGGAATTCAAAAATGAACTATTTAATGAACTTTGTAAATTGCTGAAAATTGATTTATGTTTTTCAAGTGCATATCACCATGAAAGTGTAGGTACAGTCGAACGTAACCATCGTGTATTTAATGAATACATACGAGCTTACATAAAAGAAAACATGACCGATTGGGACACGTATTTAAAATACTTTACCTTTTACCACAATACTACACCGAATACTGTTTTTGATAACCAATTTACACCTTTTGAATTAGTTTTTGGAAAAAAGGCAACAATGCCAAATGAAGTAAAAACCAATTTAGACCCAATATATAATCTTGAAAATTATAGCAAAGAAGTTAAACATAGATTACAGAAGACTAATATTCTTGCGAAAAACTTAATAGACAAACACAAGGCAAGGAACAAACAATTTTATGACAAATTTGCAAAACCTTTGACATTGAAAGTTGATGATAATGTTTTACTGAAAAAAGAACCCTATGAAAAGTTTAAAAATATATATGACGGTCCTTATATTGTTAAAAATATAAATGGTGTCAATGTAACAATTTTTAATGATGTAACAAAGAAAGAAAAAACTGTCCATAAGAACAGATTGAGAAAGTTTTAAAAAAAAGCCACAAAATTTCAATTCTTATCCTAGAAAAACAAAAAAAATACAAATTAATCCTGTAAAAACTTTGTATGAAATACACTACAAACTATTTTTTTGTAAAAACTTTAGTTTTTAAGAATTTATAACATTAAACTTTTTTTTAAAAAAAAAAAAACAAATAATTAAGTTCGGTGATCACCCAGCCTTAATTATATAAAACAAAATATATTTGTACAAAATTTACAAAATCTATTTTACTTATAAAATAAATTAATTTTTTATTAATCTATTCAAAAAAAAAGGGAGGTATACCTGCCTAATCAAATACTAAATACTCATAATGTAATTATTATTAATTAACTATAAGTTTTAAACTCACATATTTCAGAAACAAAAGTTTCAAAATAAATAAAAAAAACGAACTAATTATATATTAAATATTTCCAATGTAATTATTATTAATTAACAATAAGTTAATACATTCATATATTTCAAACACATGTTTCAAATTCTATTCAAAAAAGAAGGGAGGTATAGTGCCAAACCCTGCAAATCCCAGTTAGTATAGATACTATTATTACAACCCTAACAATAGTACATACTACTTTTGTACAACTATGTGTAATAAGAATATGTAATAAAGAAATGGATAATAAAGAGAAGCATTCTTAAGCTAACTACGCAACAAGCAACAAGCAAGTGTTTTATTATATTTACAATAGTCATTATTGAAAATAAGCATTTTCATATCCAAGGTTTCATTTGCTCTTCAATCTCATACATATTAAAGAATTGAAATGAATCAGTTGCATTCGGTACAGGTTCCCTGTGATGGTCTGGTCAGATTTCAGCAGCTCATAATTGATGGGACTCTTTTTCTCCCACCAAATACAGAGAATTACCTTAGCGCCATGGATATTTTGCTTTGGCATCGATTCTTACATTTCTGGTTATTGTAATTCTGTACAATGCATTGAAAGACCAAAGAAGAGACATTGCAATGTCTCTTCTTTCGTCTTTCAATGTCTCTCTTCTTCAATTTATATGGTACCCAATTTCCTTGCTTTTGGATGAATCCTGCTGCTCGCAAATGTTTTGCTGCTTAATTAGCTTCCAATGATTTTGCAAGCTCTTGTTAGGTTTGACAACAATATTCGTGGAGTAAAGCCTCCGATATTTGTCTTCTGTGTCAAAGTCACCACTTCTGAACCGCACGAACCCGCATATGACGCGGGAATAAAAAAAAACTTTGCTTTTTACACTATAATGTTCAATAACTAAGTGAGAATAAATGAGAGATATGTAACCTTCAAAATTACATATAAGAAGGTCTAATATACCTTGGATACGACATCTATTGTAAATCCCGGCTAGTTCGATCGGGATAAAATTTGACATGGACATAGGCAAGGAGTATTTGAGTTCAATTTATTAAAATGGGCCTTACAAATGATCCAGGCTCGGCGTTTTGGAGGCTCAAATTAGGGTGTCTTCGGAGTTATTGGCACTTAAAAATTTAAATTTTAATATTTTTCCATACCATAGTCCGCTTTTTTAAAAATACAGGGTGTACTTTTGGACCGAATGGACTCCATTTTTTTTTTGTTAGTTGGACAACAAAATTGTCAATAATTTCCAAATTTATAAACGATTTTCAATTAAAAAATTCAAAAAATAGTAGATTTTTACTGGTTTTTGGTCGAAAAGTTGACTTAACTCTTTTTTGATTAAAAAAAAAACTTTCTTTAAGAACATATAACAATTTTATGTGTTTCTGTAAGGTATCTTTGCGAAGAATATTTTGGTATAAAAAACACGTCCTATTTTACGAATATATCGCCCATACGCCCTTCGAAATTTGACCTATTTTTTATTAAAACTTCAAATTTGGGCCACATGTACTAAAATCCCAAACCTGGAATTAGAAAAAGGAGAGCAGCTTTGTAAATTATGATCTGTTCCCTATTTATCCCCAAAGTATTTTAGGATTATATTTAGGATTGCAAATATTAGGAACAATTTGATCCATATTTATTCCAAACCATATTTTTTTTTTGTTTAGATAAGTTAATTTTTGTTCTTACAAAAAAAAATTCAAAAACTCCGTCCTACAAAAATATTGCACTTCCCACTTAAAAACATCATTACTTTCCAATATTTATTTCTTTAATTGCCATTATTATCTTAATACATCCTTAGGCTTGAAACCTTTCACATTAATTAGTATAATATAGTTAAAAACAGCTAAGAAAGTATTAAACAAAAACTTGGCATTCACTTTATTAACTTTCTTCTAAAAAATTTTAGTACACGCTTTTACATAAGTTTTATAATAATTAAATGTAAATGAAAATTATTATCATTTTGTAGGAGTAAATTAAATTGTTGCCGCATTATGCTTCCTTAACATTTGCCTTTGGGGCTACAAGATTATCTTCTGGCATAATTTTTATTCACGCTTTTAATACATACTTTACACTCTAGGACAATGCTTAAAGACTCTTTTGTAAAAGTTACTTTGGAAATGATTTACAAACATTTTGGATTTACACAGCTGTTAGCAAGGATACTGTTTATTGTGACAGAATGCTGTATTAAACACTTTCCAGCAGATTTAAGAGTAGTCAAGGTATCCTTAATAGGCATTCATTTTCACTAATTTCTAATTACATGGCTGACTGCAATTTATATGTTTTAGGATCATGTGTCATAAATGCTCTCTTTGTAATGTAAAAATAAGTCAATTGGTTACTTTTTAAACCTTTGGCAAGTCAATTGTCACTTTTGTGTCTCTAAGTAATCTAGGGTGTAGTCATTAATTTTCACTAATCTCTAATTACTTGGCTGCCACTAATTTATATATTTTCGTATCATTTGACACGCTTGCATGTATCGTAATAATGTAAAAAGAAGTCAATTGGTTACTTTATACATACTTGGTAATACAGGTTGAATTTAATTGTCCCTTAATCATCTCTAAGTAATCTAGGGTGTAATCACTTTTAAATTTGTTTGTACTACACTTTAGAAAACAGTTGTTTTACCCAACAGAAGTAATAATTGTTACTAAGTGTACGTTTTTTAAACCGAAGTTTAGGTTTTATAAACTATGACTTCCTCCTAAAACATTTTGTAACCAATTCCGAAACTAAATAACTACCTCACAACAATCACTCAGAACTACTGGGTGAAGCTAGTGATTTCAATTGTTCTTAATGTGAGCGTGAGGATATAAGCAAATTCATATTTGTTGGTTTTATAAAAAATTTAAATTTATTAAAAACAAGTATTGCGTTTTATCTTGGTACTTACAAACATTTTGCTATGACAGCAGAAAGGATTGTTTAAATATTTCTCATTTCTGATTTATTAAAATTAAAGAAAATTTTGTCATTTCCAGGCAAACAAAAAAATAATAAATACAATTTAAGACATTCCTTTTTTAAATTTTAGGCAGAAAAATCGAAATTCAGCTGATGAAAATAAATAAAAGTTAGAAAACTATATTCGGCGTTGTCGAATCTTAAACACACTCCACCTAAATAAAGTGTGTTTCTTACAATTTAAAATTGTAAAAACAATTTTTTTTTTAATTTAAATTTTGTAATTCACATTCACTATAAACTGTTATAGACAAAAGTTTCATTAAAAAAACTGTTATACATAAATTTTTCTGTAAAAAAACTGTTATACAAATAATTTTCTATAAAAAAAGAGTTTTAGACATTAAATTGTCTATAGTATAATGTGTTATATTATACATAATGTGTTATATTATACAAAAAATTATTTATAGAGAAAAAAAACTGTTATACTGTTATTTCTGTAGAAATAACTGTTATACACAAAACTTTTCTTTAGAATAAACTGTTATACACCACATTTTCTATGGAATAATCTGTTATACACAAATTATTTGATTGAAAAACTGTTATACATAAAAAGAAACACATATACAAATAATTTTCTATATAAAAACCGTTATACACAAAATTTTCAAAGAAAATACTGTTATACACAACATTTTCTTTAAAGAAAACTGTTATACAAGCAATTTCCCATTGAAAAACTGTTATACATGCAATGTTTTATATAAAAGAGCTTAAAATTCCGACAGAATTCTGTAAACCACAAAATTCCATCACACTATTAATTACACTGTGCACGAAATTGACACGTTTTTTCTATCAAGAAGGTCACCAAGTGGCGTAAACTAATTCGAGTACGCTGAATGCAGTGGTGCTAACCGTTTTTTTAGATTAGCTCGTATTTTTGAGATATACCGTTATTTCGAAAATGGAGGAGGTTGCACAACATATATTCGCGTAACTCAAAAACGGTTTAGTTTCTTCACTAAACTGAAAAAACCGAAATTCCGCAATAAAATTACTTTTAAGTAACGTTTAACATGTTTTTAAGATTCATAGTCATTTTAGATATATAATTTTTTTATTTGGCAACAAAAAAATATTTTTTAGAAAAATTTCGAAATTTTTGGTTTTTAAAACGGCATTAAAAATTGGAAAATTGTAAGACAATTATGAATATTCAAGTAATTTTCTGAGGGGGACCTTATATGAGGACTAAGGTCAAGCAAGAGTAAGAGAAAGTGTAGCGAGAATCACTTTCGGAGTAGACTAAACAATGTCCGTCGGCCCGTCTGGCTGGCTGTCCATGTAAACCTTGTGCGCAAAGTACAGGTCGCAATTTTGAATGAAGCCTATCGAAAGTGGCTGAAATGGGTCCATTATTTCAGCTAGCCCCCATACAAATATCCTCCCGAAATTGGACTTTATCGATCTAAATGTTTAATTTATCTATGTATCTACACAAATTTCGCTCCAAATAAGTTTTATATGTACGGAATTTATGTTGCTTTTGGAATTTTCTATAATATGGAACCTAGAATCAGGAAATTGCTTTGTAATTTTAAACTTGAAGTGTGAAAAAAGTGGGGAGGGTATTATTCTTCTTACATTTTTCCCACTAATAGTCCTTTTTGAATAGTTTATAACGGTGGTCTAGAAACATGAAATTGGATAAGCATTTATGGTTCTGAGTGAATTGAGAATTCAAAACGGATAATTAATGATACTATTTCTTTATTTTAATGATATTTAGAATTCATATGAATATCTTAGAATTCACAAAAGGTGACTTTAGTGGTACCTTCCTTCCTCTTCATGTATTTTTGTATTTTGTATAGAATACAAAATGTACTTTTCATACCCTACACCACCATAGTGGGGAGGGTATTGTGCGTTTGTGCAGATGTATGTAACGCCCAAAAATATTAGTCTAACACCCACCTTAAAATATACCGATCGACTTAGAATCACTTTCTGATTCGATGTCCGTCCGTCCGTCTGGTTGGCTGGCTGGCTGTCCATGTAAACCTTGTGCGCAGAGTACAGGTCGCAATTTTGAAGATTTTTCGATGAAATTTGATACATATTATTTTTTCGGCTCAAGGACCAAGCCTATTGAAACTGGCTGAAATCGGTCCATTATTTCACCTAGCCCCCATACAAAGTCCTTCCGAAATTGGACTTTATCGGTCATAATTTATATATTTATTTCCACAAATTCCACTCCAAATAAGTTTTATATATACAAAATTCATGTCACCAAATTTTGTTACGATCGGTCCATAATTAGTCACAGCTCCCATATAGACCCGCTTCCGAAAATCACTTTAACTTGCATAAATCGCTTAAAAATCTTGGTATACTCACAAAATTCAACATAACTAACTTTCATATAGACATAAATCACACGACCTAATTTCATGGTGATCGGTCCATAATTGATCGTAGCCCCCATATAAGGCCCACTTCCGAAAATCACTCAAAAATATAAACTATTGATATTTTAAAAGAAAAATATTTTTACCCATTTACTTGGTGTAGGGTATTATATGGTCGGGCTTGACCGATCATAATTTCTTACTTGTTTTATTCTAGAATCCACATTATAAAGAAACAATAAACTTGAAATTAGAGATATGTTGCCCTGAATGGTTGTCGGATTGTCTCACATTTTGTACCATAGCTCTGGTTCAACGGGACTGATTTTTCTGATTTTCAATACCAAACTGCTTAGGAAAATTAAAAACAATTTCCTGTAAATTTAATTAATTTCGGTTTTGTATTTTGGACGTGAGAGTGTTTTACACAAACGGAAATAGCTTTGTTGGGTAACAGATGAATATTTCTTAATTGTAAACACTGAATGATAAACTTTTTCACCACTTTTAGTGGTGGAGGGTATACATAAATCAATTAATAAATCCATGGAAAGAAAAATAAAATTATACTGCACCTTCCCTGTCCTTTAGAAAATGTTTAACATTAAGTCTATACAAATACCTACATTGCAAATATTTATCATGTCATTAATATTCACATTCTCTTCTTTTTGTATTCATAAATTCATTTCACATTCAACGCCATAATTATTAATTATTTGCATTTTCCCATTGAATTTTTAATTACGATTTTTCCCTTTCACTCGTTTCTATTGTTTTACAATTGCAAATTTGCACATTAAATTTACAATGCACTCCATTGTCTGTTTTGTAATTATTAGAGATTAAATGATAATATCATAATAATCGTTAGCAAGAGGAGCTGACTGACTAACTGACAGGTTTATTGTCTGGCTTGGACTACATGCTATTATAAGGCGGATTAGCATATTGTGTTTTATTTAGGGCAGGAGTTTAATAATTTGTATTTTATTGTCATTTCTATATGGCTTAGTGTATGCTTCTGGCCAGCAACCTCAATAATAATAACATTAAATATGACTAATTAGTTTTTAGGAGCATTAACATGGCCAAAATAACATTAACAGTCTTTAAAAGAAAAATTTATAATAAATTTGGGTGGCCCATATATTGGACATTTTTGATTTTTGATGCTACGAAAGTCTAAAATTGGTCTCCGTCATCTAAAAAACAAATGCCTAAAACTGGAACAAAGACGGATAACATTTAGAGGTTGCTCAATTTTTCGAATAACCCAAAAACCGTTTATTTGCATACTCGATTATTTGCCATTGAAGACAACCCTTTACTGCAGACTGTTCATTTCTCATGCATACACTACTAATAAATGCATCATAACACCAAGTAAGTATATCATTTAAAATTATATTCATCACCTTTAAATATTTAACTTGTTACAAAGTCATCTACACGAAATTATTTACACAATCATTGCATGTGCAACCGAAAAGGCACAACCATTCTTTGCAAGAACCCTCAAGTGCGGGTCAACAGTTGTTGCAAGTAAGCGAAGAACTTATGCAGTCAGCCATCATGTGACTTGATGGGGCCATGACACACGAGAAGGTTATTTGGGGTACTTAAGGATAAATAATGACTGAGTACTCGTATGAAAGGAAATTGTCATAGTCGTTCGTTGTACTAAATATAAGAAAATCATTACCTAAAGGAGCATTTAAATAATAAAATAACCTTGAAAATTGTGCAACACATATGTGTCTACATACAAATTAGGGAAGCCAAACAGGACTTATTTTCACTAGACTGGGATTCGGGATTTCGGTATTATATGAGTTTAAGTATTTTATATATAAAATTTCAAAATTATCTACTGTAATGCAACATATCCACATATTTTAAAATAAATCTATTAGTTTTAAATTTTTCATCGCTGAGAAATGTTATGTATTATTTCGTATAAATTTTCATTTTTTTTCAAAGACTACACTATGCAACAAATGAAGACTTTTGGAAAATCTCAGGATCATGACAGTTTATATTCGACTCTACTGCTAAAGGGTAGTAAAACTCTATACTTAATTTGTTCATTTTGGTGACCAATTTTTTTTTATGGGCCCCCAAAGATTCTGAAAATCAGTGGGCCATCAAAAAATGGTGTCATTAGTTTTTGGCCAACAGGTAATTCAGACTTGGTGATACCGCTTAACTTTATATGGCAATAATATAGCTAATAGTCCTCCAAATAAATTTTGTTAACATTTTTTCCCAAAAAAATAGCTTTTTCGTGCACTTTTCTTTGAAAAAATATAGGAAGAACAATTTTTTTTCACTTTTTTTAGAATAACTTCCAGGGACTCCTAATCTTTCACTAATAATATTTTGCAAAGTTATAGCTACGCTAAAGCTGAACAAATCTTATGAACATAGCAATGCAATCTGAACATATCTAGGTACTCTCAATAGCTCACAAAGATCACTTGTACGTTGTACGTTTTTTACTATTTTTTGACGATAAAACAAATATTTTTTGTTAACAAAATATATTCGAGTGTATACTTCTCTATTGTGCTGCAATAACAAATAATGGACAAATCATTATGGGTATGATCCGGGCGCATCACGTTACCCAATCTTGATCACGTAAGTCCGGCTTGATGCAAGATATGAAAAAACGTTAAAATTTTTTAAAGTGGCCAAGGTTTGTGGAGTTTATAAAGAGTAAATAAAAGTTTTTTATATACATTTTCGATATTAGTGAAAACCTTATGACTTGAAGATTGACAGTTTAGTGAAATTAAATAATTTTGTGTTATTTTCGGACGTCATTTACCTTAAAAACTTATTTTCCATCAAGAAATATATAAACTTTGAATTAATATAAAATTTTAAAGGTTACAGACATCACAATAAAATTAGGAAGTGGTATAGAACCTTCATGGATAAATGGCACTCATCCTAGCGGGTTGGTAGATATGCTCTACGGAGTCTTGATCGGGCTTGGCTCTGTACAAGTTGTCTTGCAAGCGGCGTGCGATCGTTGATGATGATGTGGCTAGGCATTCCCCATAATTGAATTTCGTACGTTCAAATTGGTTTTAAAACGGTCTTATACAAGATGACTTTATATTCAAGGCTTTATTTTGATTGATCACATCAAAATGACATATAAGTTATTTGAAAAAAAAACCGCGTTCAAAAGATATGCCATCTATGGGATTTTGTGGGATTTTCTGAATCGGAATTGACATCCCTTATACGTATGGTGCTATAATTTAAATAAAACATGCAACAGAAAAGACACCAAAAATATTATACATTAAGGTGTCCCCGTTTAAATGGAACCCAAAGAAATTTTCGATGTCACCTACTGAAGTAAAAGTTAACTTGATTCTCCCCAGACTACTCTTAGTACAAGTACAAATTAAATGATATCTCAAAATTAAACAAATGAAAATTTGTTTTACGAACAAAACTGTTCGTAAAACTATTGATAATTTTTTAAAATTTTGCTGTACTCAAACCCTCGAGAATGAAGCTGAGCATTTTTCAAATCCGTTGTTGTAGTATTTTCTCGAATGTTTGTTAGAGAAATATTCACATATAGTTTAGAATGTAATGGTCAGATGGCATCTTTGATTTCAGATTTTTTTTTCTTTGTTTGCACCACCCTAATATATATGTATGTTTGTTTGTATGTGCAAATGCACAATTTATAATAACAATAGTGTGTGAAAAACAACTACAAACTCTTACAAAACGTTCTGATATACTTACAAAACAATCTTGAAAATACACATTCACAAAAAGCTTAAAGTAACAGGAATGAAAAATAAAAATAACTAATTTTAACAGTGATGGTAAATAATATTTACATTGTTACCCTTAATTGTACCAAATTGTGTTGTTAGTACGAAACAAATCTTTTAAATTTAAAGCTTTAATAACAGATATCATCAACTTTTTGCAATATAATTTTGAAAACTAGAACAAATTAAAAACAAGTAAGAAAGTATGGTCGGTCAAGCCCGTCTTGAAGCCGAAAAAGTAATATGTACCAAATTTGATCGAAATATCTTCAAAATTGCAACCTGTACTCTGCGCACAAGGTTTACATGGACAGCCAGCCAGCCGACCAGCCAGACGGACGGACGGACGGACGGACATCGTTTAATCGACTCAGAAAATGATTCTAAGTCGATCGGTATACCTTAAGGTGGGTGTTAGACTAATATTTTTGGGCGTTACAAACATCTGCACAAACGCATAATACCCTCCCTACTATGCTGGTGTAGGGTATAAAAAATACATTTCCAACGTTCTTATAAGTATTTTACAGCACAAATTTATTTTGGCAGTAAGTTATGTGCATTCAAAAAAAAACTATTGGTTCAATAGAGTCAATCAAAAATAATACTTTACAAAAAGTCATTATTACAAAAATGTATGTATCACTGATTACTATATGAAACCAATTTATTTTTTAAAATCTGCAGTATAGTTTAATGAAATTTCTTTTTAATTTAAAAAAAAAAATTCCAATCTTTTTAAAACTAGCAAAATTAGCAAAATAGTACATTTAAACATCGAATAATATAAAAAAGTACCATTTATCTTCATCATATTTATTCTATCCCTGTATTTACCCAACTTTATCATCTCCCCATTACAAATAATGTTCCTACAACAACGAACTTGGCCCTAAAACTAACAAAAGCCAACAAAAACAACATCACAACAAGAAACGAAACGAACAAAACAGAAAACAACACAAATTCCAGTCAAAACAAAATTCCAAAAAAATATAACAGTAAAGACAAGACATGTAAAAAAACAGCTGATGCTTAAACATGTAAATGAAAAACAGAGAGCAAAACAAAATGTATTGTACATACATTAAGAGTAATTCCCTTTTCAATTAAAGAGTAAAAATTTAGCACATGCTCAGTTGAGATGGAAACCACATTGTTGGTGCTGAGATGTCGTTGACTTGTGAATTGGTTTCTTGAACAGATTTAATCTATTGAAAAGTAATAAACAATTTATATTTTGCCGGTTTTTGTCCATACCGCCTTTCGTTTGTTAAAATGCTGATAATAATGTTAAATAATGAATTTTACCACAATTTCCATTCAATTTCCCTCTCAGTACCTATAAAAAAAACCAAACAAAAATGAAAATTAAAATAAACATGAATGAAGGTAAGATGTATAGTGGTGTAGTTACCCTGCAGTTTCATTTATTGGCAATTTTGCGATGAATGCCTTGGGTATGCTTGGGCATTAGAGAGTTAATTTCGCTACATTTGATTAGAATTAAAATTAAAGCCTCAATGTTACGAATTAACACAAATACCATGTATTTCACCATGTAATAACGATTTGTTCCTACATAATTTTTGCAATCGGATCAGTAGCAGAGCTGTAAATTAATGATTCTCATATTTGATTTTTAATTCACCATGAATAAAAAATAACAAATACATTAATTTTGCGCAAAATATGAATTTAATCTAAATTAATTCATCATGAATTGAAATTATCGAATGCATTCACTTCACCATAACAGTGAAATGAATTAAAATATGAATGGGGATGTGAGTTCCTTACTTCAAGTGTGAATTAAATTTGAATGAATTCATCATGAATTAAGTGAGAATATTAAATGCATTTTTTCCATCCAAAAAAATAATTGATTTAATATGTTAATGAATTCAAAAACCTTTAAAAGGAAAGGAATTAAATTAAATTTTTTTTTAATTAGAATAAAAATTACCAAAAAAAATACGTCACTTTTAGAACTGCTTGGTATGTTTAAATACTTGTGTATGTATTCTACTTATTTTTCATGTACATATTTTGTTTTGTGAGTAAAATACTATAAAAGGAAACAATGTATTAAGGTTTCAACATCCTGTCTGTAATATATTTGAATTAAAGTAATAACGGTTAAATGCCAAACAAATTTTCTTTGTAAATATTGGTAATATAAGTTAACAAAAATAAAACATATTTAACATTGAATTTACTTACACAGAGAAAACAGATTCGTAATAGCAACCGAATTTGTTGCAAATCGAATGATTCTGCCTTAGTGACCGAATTTTACAATTGATGCTAAAACATTTTAGAAGTGGTAATAAAAGTTTGGTTGCATCAATCGAAATTTTTCTTTATCCACTGATTTTCTTTTACTATAACCCAAAAATGCTATGTGTAAAATCGAATCATTCGATTGGCAACAAATTCTAAAAACTCAAAATATCTAAATTCGCTAATAACTTGGCCAATAAGCGTTTAATCAAGAAAAGCAATTCGATCTGTGATCACTCATATTTCTGACGGAATCTAAATTCGCTAATAACTTGGGCAATAAGCGTTTAATCAAGAAAAGGACCTCGATCTGCGATCACTCATATTTCTGAACAAAAATTGATTTTTAACATAAAAACTCAAAATATCTAAATTCGCTAATAACTTGGCCAATAAGTGTTTTATCAAGAAAAAGAGCTCGATCTGTGAGCACTCATATTTCTGACAAGAAATCGATTTTTTATCAGAAATATGAATATTTTTAAAAACTCAAAATATCTAAATTCGCTAATACCTTGGCCAATAAGCGTTTAATCAAAAAAAAGAGCTCGATCTGTGATCACTCATATTTCTGAACAATAACCGATTCTTTATATAAAAACTCAAAATATCTAAATTCGCTAATAACTTGGCCAATAAGCATTTAATCAAGAAAAGGAACTCGATCTGTGATCAGTCATATTTCTGACAAAAAATCGATTTTTTATATAAAAACTCAAAATATCTAAATTCGCTAATAACTTCGCCAATAAGCGTTTAATCAAGAAAAACAGCTCGATCTGTGATCACTCATATTTCTAGCAAAAAATCGATTTTTTATATAAAAACTCAAAACAATAAGCGTTTAATCAAGAAAAGGAGCTCGATCTGTGATCACTCATATTTCTGACGGAATCTAAATTCGCTAATAACTTGGCCAATAAGCGTTTAATCAAGAAAAGGACCTCGATCTGCGATCACTCATATTTCTGAACAAAAATCGATTTTTTATATAAAAACTCAAAATATCTAAATTCGCTAATAACTTGGCCAATAAGCGTTTAATCAAGAAAAGCAGCTCGATCTGTAATCATTCATATTTCTGACAAGAAATCGATTTTTTATATAAAAACTCAAAAAAGAAACGATTTTTTATATAAAAACTCAAAATATCTAAATTCGCTAATAACTTGGCCAATAAGCATTTAATCAAGAAAAGGAGCTCGACCTGTGATCACTCATATTTCTGAACAAAAATCGATTTTTTATATAAAAACTTAAAATATCTAAATTCGCCAATAACTTGGCCAATAAGCGTTTAATCAAAAAAAGGAGCTCGATTTGTGATCACTCATATTTCTGAACAAAAATCGATTTTTTATATAAAAACTCAAAATATCTAAATTCGCTAATAACTTGGTCAATAAGCGTTTAATCAAGAAAAGGAAGTCGATCTGTAATCAATCATATTTCTGACCAAAAACCGATTTTTTATATAAATACTCAAAATATCTAAATTCGCTAATAACTTGGCCAATAAGCGTTTAATCAAGAAAAGGAGTTCTATCTGTGATCACTCATATTTCTGATCAAAATTCGTTTTTTTTGTATAAAAACTCAAAATATCTAAATTCGCTAATAACTTGGCCAAAAAGCGTTTAATCAAGAAAAGGAGCTCGATCTGTGATCACTCATATTTCTGAACAAAAATCGATTTTTAACATAAAAACTCAAAATATCTAAATTCGCTAATAACTTGGCCAATAAGCGTTTAATCAAGAAAAGGAGCTCGATCTGTTATCACTCATATTTCTGCACAAAAATTGAATTTTTATATCAAAACTCACAATATCTAAATCCTCTAATAACTTGGCCAAAAATCGTTTAATCAAGAAAAGGAGCTCGATCTGTGATCCCTCATATTTCTGAACAAAAATCGATTTTTTATATAAAAACTCAAAATATCTAAATTCGCTAATAACTTGGCCAATAAGCGTTTAATCAAGAAAAGGAGCTCGATCTGTGATCACTCATATTTCTGAACAAAAATCGAGTTTTTATATAGAAACTCGAAATATCTAAATTCGCTAAGAACTTGGCCAAAAAGCGTTTAATCAAGAAAAGGAGCTCTATCTGTGATCACTCATATTTCTGAACAAAAATCGATTTTTTATATAAAAACTTAAAATATCTAAATTCGCCAATAACTTGGCCAATAAGCGTTTAATCAAAAAAAGGAGCTCGATTTGTGATCACTCATATTTCTGAACAAAAATCGATTTTTTATATAAAAACTCAAAATATCTAAATTCGCTAAGAACTTGGCCAAAAAGCGTTTAATCAAGAAAAGGAGCTCGATCTGTGATCACTCATATTTCTGAACAAAAATCGATTTTTAACATAAAAACTCAAAATATCTAAATTCGCTAATAACTTGGCCAATAAGCGTTTATTCAAGAAAAGGACCTCGATCTGTGATCACTCATATTTCTGAATAAAAATCTATTTTTTTATATAAAAACTCAAAATATCTAAATTCGCTAATAACTTGGCCAATAAGCGTTTAATCAAGAAAAGGAGCTCGATCTGTGATCACTCATATTTCTGATCAAAATTCGTTTTTTTTTGTATAAAAACTCAAAATATCTAAATTCGCTAATAACTTGGCCAAAAAGCGTTTAATCAAGAAAAGGAGCTCGATCTGTGATCACTCATATTTCTGAACAAAAATCGATTTTTTACATAATAACTTGACTCAGAATATCTAAATTCGCTAATAACTTGGCCAAAAAGAGTTAAATCAAGAAAAGCAGCTCGATCTGTGATCACTCATATTTCTGAACAAAAATCGATTTTTTATATAGCAACTCAAAATATCTAAATTCGCTAATAACTTGGCCAATAAGTGTTTAATCAAGAAAAACAGCTCGACCTGGGATCACTCATATTTCTGAACAAAAATCAATTTTTTATATAAAAACCCAAAATATCCAAATTCGCTAAAAACTTGGCCAATAAGCGTTTAATCAAGAAAAGGAACTCGATCTGTGATCACTCATATTTTTTTAATTTGTACAGGACAACATATGTCGGGTATGTCAGAAATGTACTATTCATTTTAATAATGCTATTGCCAGCTCCGTGTTGAAAATCTGATGATAAAATCTTATATTGATTTCGTATATATCGTTTTATTATAATGCCATAGAATAATTACATAGAAGGGAAGCAGAGAGAAATGTCAATACAACAAATTAAACAAAATTACTCTAGTCTAGGTGATACAGTAACAAAATTCGTGGCATTCATTCACATTTATTAGTTTTTTGACAACAGTCTCAGGTTTTTGGCTAGCAATTACATATCTAGCTGTTTTCTCTGTGCAATACCATCCTTAAATGCACAACATTCTCCAATTGTAGCACATTCAAATGTGGATGGTATGTTAAACTTAACATAACACTTGCAAATATTTTGCTCTTTAAATGCCCAAAGAGTATTTACGACTATAGATTAGGTGCTAAATGAAACTCTCTTTCCGCCGCAGCACTGAAAACTGTTGCATGTTGTGCTCTTGTGTAGACAAACTTATGGTACCCACTGTAGTATAAATACATGGTGGAAAGAAAAAACCAAACAAAAAATGCTGTTATCATCATGTGAATTTTTTTCAAATTTTTTTTAGGATACACAGATCCAGGCCGCTCTGCAAAATTTTATACTCTCGTTTTTCATTTCACTTTCATTTGGTTTATTTTCAATTTTTGTGTTGCCAGTAAAATTCTATAAACAGTGGCGTTTAAACGTGCAGAAAAGAATTTAGCGGCATTCGAGCGACTACAACAACTGGATACAGACAATTAAATTGTTTTAATTGTATTTTGTTTATAATACTGAGAAATATAAACGTTATTTTTGTGTAACAAAGCAAGAATTTCTAAGAAAAAATAGCAAAAAGTAAACAATACTTGAAGTGTTATAATCAACAAATAAAGAATAAAAACATAATAAAGAATGCAAAGAAATTTAAACAAAATTGCAAAAATTTAAATATGCCTAAAATTTTTAAGTAAAACTGAAAAAACTTAAAGAGTTTCTGTAATATAATTTAAATAACAAAACGTATATTTGTATGTATCTGTGTGAAATTGTGTGAGTGTGTGTATTTGGCAAATTTAAACCACAAGAATATTTTTGTAATAATCTCAACCATTTTATGATGGCCAACAGTTTTTTTTACGGTTTTTTAATCCGTTAAAAATCTTTGTTCCCTTTTCCATACACTTTTGCTTGGGTATGTGTATATCTTTTGACAAGGGTCCAAAATTAAAAGATTAAGTCAATTTTATACATGTGATGTTTGAGAAAAAAAAAATAAACAAAACATGAAACAAACTGTTACATTCATTATATTATTGTTCAAGTCAGTACATATGAATGTATTAAAGTGTTACAAAAGTGTTGGTGTTTAAGCCCTCTACCTTCTCAAAGGACCTAAATAGTTGTATTAAATGTTATAAAAGTATTTGTGTAAGTATTATTTATGGTTAATAGTATATATATCTACTGTCTCCCTCCCCTTTACTTATTAGTTTACGATTTGTTATAACATTTCCGTTTCCTTTTATAGACGGAAATCAATATCCTTTAATGCCCATTATTTTACACATAGTTAAAGGCCTGTCACAACTGTTGATTACAAAACCAAATCCGGTAAATCTGGGTTCATACACATATTAAATCTAATAACACCCACTGCCTTAAAGGACATTATAGTTAAGTAAGCTGGATACAAATGTGGAAAATTGAAAAAACAGAAAATCATAGGTTTTTTATCTGCCGTATCTATAACCAGTAATTTCATAATTATACATTTAATTCAAGTCATTGTCATTTGCAGTGATGTGTGGCAAGGGTCTTGTCATTCCTTCTACAATTTCCACATTTTTTATTTGTGACTCCAAAATGTATATATATTCTGGATCGTTATAGATAGTGGAGTCGAAGTAACCATGTCCGACTGTCTGTCTGTATGTTGAAATCAACTTTCCGAAGCCACCCAATAACTTGCATACATGATTGATACATCAATACATCCGCTATAGTCCAACTTAGATTGCTATTTAAAATTGGACCACAAATGACTGATATAAGCTGCAACTATCTCGATATTTTCACCCATATTTTTATACCCTCCACCTTCGTGAGAAGGGTATATATAAGTTTGTCATTCCGTTTGTAATTTCTACATTTTTCATTTCCGACCCTATAAAGTATATATATTCTGGATCCTTATAGATAGCGGAGTCGATTAAGCCATGTCCGTCTGTCTTCTGTCTGTTGAAATCAATTTTCTGAAGACCCCAGATATCTTCGGGACCCAAATCTTCAATAATTCTATCAGACATGCTTTCGAGAATTTTGCTATTTAAAATCAGCAAAATCGGTCCACAAATGGCTGAGATATGAGGAAAAAACCAAGACAACCTCGATTGTTAACCTATTTTTGACCTATATCTGGATTACTAAGACATTAATATAGACAATATGGTTACCTAATGATAGATATTTCAAAGATATTTGCAACGACGTATATAAGACCATAGTAAGATGGACCTACAATGGGTCAAAACCGGAAAAAATTTTTAAGCCGAATTTTTTTTTTCACAAAAAAAAATTTTAAAATTTAAAAAAAAAAAAATTAAAACTTAAAAAAAAATATTTAAAAAATTTAAAATAACAGTCGAAAAAAATTTTTTTCCAAAAAATTAAAAAAACAACTGGAAAAAAAATTAAATTTTGTTTACCTAAAAATATTTAAAATTTTGAAGTATAATTTGGTGAAGGGTATATAAGATTCGGCACAGCCGAATATAGCACTCTTACTTGTTTTTACTCCTATTTGTTTAAACAAAATTTCTTTTTCACCATAAAAATTGTTTTTCACCATTTTTTTGTTACACATTCAAGTTTTTTTTAACGTTTATTTATTTATCGAATCTGCCTTACTTAGGCCTGACAATAAGTAATAAAATCTTATAACTAAAATTAAAACATCTTAGCGGGGTGCTAGATCGGCTCTACGAAGCCTTGATCTTGTTTGGGTCTGTGTGAGATGTCTTGCAAGCGGGTGCGGGTGGTTCCGTAATTTCATGATGTATTTCTCACAGACATTCTTGAATTCATCTTTAACTAACGGTACTTGTAGGTCTCTATGGATGTTCTTATTTCTTATGTACCAAGGTGCACCTGTCATTGTCCTAAGAATTTTCGATTGGGCCCTCTGTATAAGTTCAATACTGGAATTACTGGCCGTTCCCCACAATTGGATTCCATATGTCCAGATTTGGCTTTAAAACACATTTATACAACATGATTTTATAGTCAAGGCTAAATTTTGATTGGTGATTGAGTAACCAGTAAACGCTAGAGGCATGACGACGACAAGTAAATCGTCTATCCAAGTGAATACCAAGGTATGTAACAGTATCTGTCTGTGATAGTGTGATAGGTGGACAGTCACCCCATCTGAGAGTAAATGTGATGTGTTTACTTTTGAGTTCATTTACTCGTATTCTCCAGTTATTCAACCATATCTCCACGAGTCTCAGATAATTGGCCAATTTCATAGAAGCTACCTGCGAATCTGCATGTGAGCTAAGTATTGCCGTATCATCAGCGAATGTTGATATGTTCAGTCTATCACACATTCAAGTTTTGCTATCAAGTTTTTACACAGACTGCTTGTCAAAATTCATTCGTTCTCAATGAAATATGAACCGATGACAAACAGTAACTATTTCGGGATGCATTTAACGCTACGATTAACGGAGGCTTGATATCGTCCCAAATTCGACAATTTTTTTATTGACGTACCCATCATCTAGAAAAGATGCTAATCGCTGATTTCTTTATCATTTGACTTAAGAAAACCCCACAAGAAGGCTTAGATAAGTCTAGCAGGGTCAAATTGCACGATCTCGGAGGCCAGTTCACATCACCTCCATGTGAGATGGCCATGTTCTCAAATCGATTGAGCAGATTTGAGGACCGATGACGCTGCCTGATCAAAATCCACACCAAACTGTAACTTTTTCAGGATATATTGGACGCTCTTATATACAGTGGGTTGATATCAACACAAATGTGACAATTTTATTTGTTCACATATCCATTCATCCAGAAATGAGCCTCATCGCTGAAAATGACTTTGTTCATTATGTGCACGTGTTTTTGACCGATATATCGTCACCGATTTTGAGGATGCAGGAGATGGTTTTTTCAGTTCAGTAGTGGTGATTTTGACACGAAAGACAAAGATATCAGAATTGGAGGCATTACACCATGAAGATTGTTGTCATACTCAACAATAGCTTGCAAAGTCATTCAAATACATGTAAATTGGTTACCTTACGAATACAAGCCGAGAGACCTTGAAAGACGATTTTGCATATTCGAATTATTACACCGAATCATTACTTGCGATGGAAACTATCTTTCGTATTTTATATTGAAAACAACAAAAAATTTAAAATTTATTTGTTGTTTTCAATTTAAAATACGAAAGAAAACGTTCGTTCGCATTTAGAGAAGCAGGCAGTATATCCATTACGACACCCAAAGCATAAGAGATCAACCAACCGAATTGACACAAATGCCAAATATCAATTGCGCCAAGGTAATTCTCTATATTTGGTGGCAGCAAAAGGTTCCTATCTGTTATGAGCTGCTGAAATCTGACCAGACCATCACAGGAAATTTGCACCAAACACAACTGATTCGTTTGAAAAGAGCATTAGCCGAAAAATGCACAGAATAAGCGACCAGACATGAAATTATAATATTCCATTATAACAACACTCGACCACATGTTGCAATACCTGTTAAAAACTTTTCCGTTCATTGCAGAACGCTCTCTGTCCGGGATAGGCTTCACTTTGGAACAGAGTATTCGATATTGGCTTGATTTGTTCTTGGCCTCAAAAGAGCAGTTCTTTTAGCTCGAAATCTAATGTTGGCAGAAAGATGGGAAAATGTCATAGCTAACAATAGCTAATACTTTGAATATTGTACAAATGTTTTAAAATAAAAGCTAAACATTTTAAAAAATCATGCATTTTTAAGTCATACTCCCATACATTTCATCCCACTACGTCCCTACCTCAAGGCCATATCGTTCTAAAAATAGACAGACCGTCGGACATTGCTAGATCGTTTTAGAATTATGTAATTTGATTCTACGACCAATATTTCTAAATTTCTAAACAAACGGAATGACAAACTTAATACACCCACATCTCTTTCGTGGTGGGTATAAAGATAACTAAATATCGTGTGAGTATTAGGGTATTCAATGGATTAACCGTTTAATTTTGGTCGGTTAGCTGTTCGAATAATTCAAAATTGACGATTCTCAAATAACAAATAAACCGATTAATTTCTTTCGATGAACCGATTAACTGAAATTTTCTTTTTTTGCACTTTAACATATTTTTTTTAAATTCAAATACAAATGTCAAAGTAAAATTACATATTATTCGAGTATCCAAACATTCATAGATGTTTAGTGAATATAACAACTGACATATATAATTTACATGTATTTGTAGGAGGAGGACATGATTATAGACTACACTGGAGACACTGGAGACATTATCAGAACTTATTGAAATTATTAAAAGTATTAAAAGTATTAAAAATCTAAAAAAAATCCAAAAAGTACTGCAATTGTATAATGGAGGACTTTATATGTTTAAAAAAACTAAAAAAATAACTGAAATATTGGATATTCTTTATCATGGCTTACTTTCGATTTCTCCAACATCTACAATCAGCGAGAGAGTTTTTTCCAAGTCAAGTTTTATTAAAACTAAAACAAATATTTATTTTTGGTTGAATTGCTATGTTTTGTTTTTTTATTTTTTTTTCCTTTTATTAACAAAATGCTTAATACAAAATTCTTGTTTTTCTTTTCAATTTAAAATTAAAATATAAATTATTCGGTTAATCGAATAATTTAAAATTAACCGATTAAATCTAAACACCGATTAATTATTTGCTCGATTAACCGATTAAAGCAGAAACCCGATTAATTGAATACTTTAGCGAGTATATTAAAATAATGGGAGTATACTTTATATAATAACATAAATAACCCATACGCCCACATGGCCAATGCAAAAAGTACAAATTCAATTAAAAAAAATCATTTTTTAATTGAAATTATTTTGAAAATCAAAAACCGAAACTAGTTATTGGTATTCCTTATTTTAGATAAAAAAAAGACCGTCGAAGCCCGTCCAATGACTATATACATCATTTAAAGAAACTTCTGGGGAATGTCTTTGTAAAAAAATTGTAGCCGCCAGCACCCGCCGAAATACTTTTTTTTTAATTTTTACGGAATGGAATTTTTAGAAATATATTTTTTTTTTATTATTGATTTTTATATATCTAGACCCTACTGTAACTTGAAATATAGTAAATACAGATCTTTTTAAAAATTTAGTTTCAGAAACTCATGAAAACGTATTTTTTATTTTTTTTTTATTAATGATTTTTATATATCTAGACCCTAATGTAATTTGAAAAAAAAACTTATATTGATGTTTTAAACAAGAATCGGAGACACCAATTCTATATAAAAAGAGAGGCAAATAATTTTATCCACCTAGATTTTGATTTGGAACCACAGTGGACTGGCGCAAAGTACAAGTCGCAGTTTTGAAGATATTGGGATACAATTTGGTACATACATTTTGTTTCGGCCCGAGGACGAAGCCTGTTGAAAATGACTGAAATCCGTCCATTATTTCATTTAGCACCCATACAAATGTTCTCCCGAAATTATACTTTATCGGTCGTAAATGGTTAATTTATATAGGTATCTACAAAAATTTTGCTCCAAATAAGTTCCATATATATAAACTGAATTAATGTCACCTAATTTTATGATGATCGGTCCATAACTAGTCATAGCTCCCATATATGGCCCTCTTCCGAAAATCACTTTAACGAGCATAAATCTCTTAAAAATGTTGGTATAAACACAAAATTCAACACAAAGAACTTCCATATGAACATAAATCACTCGACCTAATTTCATGGCGATCGGTCCATAATTAGTCATAGCTCCCATATAATGCCCTCTTCCGAAAATCATTATAAAAACATAAATTATAGTGTAGGGTATTATATGGTCGAGATTGGCCGAACACTTTGCTTTACGTGGTAGTTCACTACGTGCGAACAATCAAGTAGAGTCGAAGAGACCCCGTTTTGATGAACATACTTCCTTACTTGTTATACCCTACACCACCATAGTGGGGAGGGTATTATGCGTTTGTGCAGATGTGTGTAACACCCAAAAATATTAGACTAACACCCACCTTAAAGTATACCGAGTCGATTAAACGATGTCCGTCCGTCTGGCTGGCTGGTTGGCTGGCTGTCCATGTCAACCTTGTGCGCAGAGTACAAGTCGCAATTTTGAAGATATTTCTATAAAATTTGGTACATATACTTTTTTCGGCCCAAGGACGAAGCCTATTGAAACTGGCTTCACCTAGCCCCCATACAAATGTCCTCTCGAAATTGGACTTTATTTGTCATAAATGTTTAATTTATATATGTATCTCCACAAATTCCGCTCCAAATAAGTTTTATATACACTAAATTCATGTCACCAAATTTTGTTACGATCGGTACATAATTAGTCATAGCTCAAATATAGACCCGCTTCCGAAAATCACTTTAACGTGCTTAAATCACTTAAAAATGTTGGTATATACACAAAATTCAACATAAATAACTTTCATATAGACATAAATCACACGACCTAATTTTATGGTTATCGGTCCATAATTGGTCATAGCCCCCATATAAGGCCCACTTCCGAAAATCACTCTAAAATGTAAAATTTAAATTTTTAAAGAAAAATGTTTTTACTCTTTTACTTGGTGTAGGGTATTATATGGTCGGGCTTGACCAACCATACTTTCTTACTTGTTTTTATCTGCTTACAACCTTTTATAAGTAAAGCTGAAGCAAAAAATAAAAAAATCCGCATTTTCATACTAAATGCTATAAAAAATTAAAAGTTCAACTTAACCTCTAAATTGCTCAACAACTGCTGAATCGAATTTAATGAAATTAAAACTGGAGAAAATTCAAGAAGTTATCTATCCATCAAAAAAAAATTCTAAAATGTCTCTATCGGTTCAAAAGTTACAGAGTTTTGGCCGATGAAAAACGATAATGAGCCACTGTGCGACGTTGCACTGAGGGATGGCTTCATAAATTTTTCTGGCAAAAATTATGAGTGGTCGTAGAGCGCTAAAATTTGGCACCGAGAATTATATGGACCATACTAAGAAAAAAATAAAATATTATCAAAATCGACAATCCAAATAGATTTTTTCGAATAAAATTTTTCCTATCCAAGTAAAAGTCTAGAAATTTAGTACATATGTATATTTTCTGAAACAAAAGAAGAACGTATGCTAAGTTTTATTAAAATCAGCCATGTCCACCGCATACCGCCCATGCAATACATTTTTTTGCAAAAATTATAAAAAGTGGTCATAGAGCATTGAAATTTGTCACCGACTAAATTAAGAAAAAAATTAAATTTTATCAAAATCGACCACTGCCCATACAATCCAAATTGATTTTTTCGCATAAAATTGTTTATATCAAAGCAAAAGTCTAAAAATTTAATACATACATTTTTTTGAAACAAAAGAAGAACGCATGCCGAGTTTCAATAAAATTGGTTATGCCCACTGCCCACGAAACCCATACATAGATAAGAATTTTTTGGATATTTCGATTATTATTCGACAAAACATGTTAAGTTTTCATCCTGTTCCGAAAACTTCCGAAAACAATTTTTTTTAAATCGAAACAAGACACTCCCACCTTTCATTTTATTAAAAGTGGGGCTACATTTTTTTCTCCATGGAAAATCAAAAATAAAATAAATTTTAGAGACTTATAGATATCCCCATAGTTTTTTTTATTGATGGAGAAATGTTATATTTTTCAAATATGTTAAAGGTAAATGTTATTTTTAGGAAAATTATACATATATAACCACAGAATTACGTGAAAATATAAGTAAATTTTTGATTAACACCCTTGCATGGACTTTACTTAAATTTTTTAAAAATAAAGTAAACTTTTTCTTAAAACTATAAGTATACATTTCATCTTTAAACATTTCTCTACAAAACTGTATCATTTGATTTTTGAAATAGAGTGTTTGAAAAATTTACTTTTTGACACCAACATCCCCTATGCGTTGGACAGGCCTTCACCGTCAAATTGATAATTAATAACTTTTGGCCGGATCTGGATGATATGGGCACTAACGACATATGGCTTCAACAGAACAGAGGCGCTACGTGCCTCGCAGCTTTTGCCACATTGAACATTCTGCACTAGCAATTTGAGGGCATGGTCATGTCACGTGGAGGTGATGTGAACTGGCCATTGACTCCATGCTATTTGACGCCATTACATTTTTTCTTGTGAATATGCCACAAACTACAGCGACCTTCAAAGACAACATAACCCATGTCATAGGTCAAGGTCAGCATTATTATGCGCTACAGTCATGATATTGGACATTTCAGGCGAGCGCAACTCAGCGAAAACGCGGTATTTATTTACACGATAATATATTTCCAACATAATAGCATTGATAGGCCTTTCAAACGAATAAAAAATGTCCATGATATCTCACACTTTGTTTTATTTTAATTTAAAGATAGGAAGCGCTTAATCAAGAACTCTTTATATTGCAGCTGGTGTAAAACTCAGTACTAACCTAAAATTAAAATGTATAGCTGATATATACATATTACAAATTGTAACCATTCCCATAATATTTACACATAATACCCCTGCAGTTCATTGCACTAGTTCCGCTACGTCGAATTCGTTGGCCACTAAGAACTACTACTAGTGAATTTTCAACCCACTCGCAACGTTATTGACTGTTGAATTTAACACGGGGATGTCATTGCAAGTGGCCGATTGGCACACTCTGCATAACACTTCACTATTAAATTCAATAGTGAAAATACTCCAGCATTTCAGCAAAAAAGAAAAAATAAATTTTTTCTAGTTTTCTAGTCAAATGCTCTAACCACTAAACCACAGAGCTCTTATTTGTACTGCTCTATAATTCTTATTAAGAATAACATGTGAGTCTACTCTCAATTTTTGCATTTTCTACATCATCACTGAGAACGAAAACACAAACGGCCACATTCAGCATTACATGTGGCCATCGAAGTGGTATATTTTAGAGGATTTTATTTTTCTTGAATTTATTTTCAAAAACTTAGGACAAATAGCTGACTATTGCTTATTACTGAATATGCTGGTGAAATGTAGTGCAAATGCTAACCATTTAACTACCACTTTAGCAGCCACATCGAACTAGTTAGTTGTACAAGTAGTAATATAGCTAGTGCAAGGTTTCCAATTGGCACTTTTCAAACTGCTGGGACGTTAGATATTTTCATATATCGATGCAGCACTTTAACCAGTTGCGTATCCATGTCAACCATTTGGGGGGAAAATAAATTAAAATTTATTTTACATTTAACTGTTTCTCCTTTCTATATTTCAATTCTAGTTTATTCAATATCAAGGGGGTAAAATTTCCTTTTTTCACAACCCAGGAACCGCGTCTGACTTTAACATTAGGCTTTTATTAAAAACATCGAAAAGGTCAGAAATCAATGTATGAATATTATGTACAATATATAGAGATACATTGTAAATAATACCTTGGACAACATACAGAAATAATTACTGTGGAATATGATGATAAAACATTTAAATTTATCTACAAAATGCAAATATTTTACAGAACAAATTCCCAGCAGTCAAATAAATTATTTGCAACTATTATTGATTTTGATAAATCTTGCATCATTCACTATATGTAGCATAAACTAAAGTTTAAATTTCTGCATAATGTAATTAAAACTTATATTTCATGATGATAATTGTGCAGGCACAACTTTGCGATAACAAAGTT
Source organism: Calliphora vicina (assembly GCF_958450345.1). Taxonomy (NCBI): domain Eukaryota; kingdom Metazoa; phylum Arthropoda; class Insecta; order Diptera; family Calliphoridae; genus Calliphora; species Calliphora vicina. The sequence continues at coordinate 33,983,884 of NC_088782.1, read as the reverse complement.
AAACTTTCAACAGGTATTGAATTCAAGAGAATGACATTAAGTACAATATGCGGGCAGAAAAAACTAAGTGCCTTTGATGATGACATTAAAACTTCTATCCATTTTAATTAAAACACATATTTTTTTATATATATTTACCAATGCGCATTTAAAAAAAAAGTATTAATTAATTACTTTTATTTAAGAAAGAAAAAGAATTCGTGACATTTTTTTATATCAACAGCTTCACAAACATTTCCATATTAATTTGAGGAAAAGAAATGAAAAAACAAAACAAACGAAAATTGAATTTATTCAATCAACCTCACTTTACTGGACTTTATGTTTTAACCGACGCATAACTGATTTTGTAATTAGCTGCCGTTTTATTTGTGTGAATAAGAATGGTTTGGAGTGGCAACCGAAAACCATTAATTCATTTTGCTTCATTTCCATTTACTTCATTAAAGAGCAGAGATGAGAGAGAACCTTTTTAAGTGTAAAATTATTTTCTATGGCTCTTTCTGGTTGTATGCAACATTTAAATAATTTATTGCGGCCTATAAATAATATAATTAATCACTTGCTTAGAAACACACACACAAAATATATATGGACTACTCGCAGTATAAGCCTGCTTGTGAAATCTTATGCTTGAACTAGGGCCAGACAAGATTTATGGAGAATTTATGTAGATAAATGTTTATTTAGGTATTTTTGTAGTAACAATTATTACTCACATATCTCTCAAAAATGTGTTTTATATTACATAAGTAAAGCTACTTTTGAAATTTGAGAAATTCAGTGTTTTAACAAGGACTCTCAACAATCTATAATTCACAAGATACAGGTTATCCAAATGTCACAATAACTTGAGACAAAAATGTGGAGAAATAGGTTTGGTAGATCAAAAAGTTCATATTTTTAGGATGACTGATATTTTAACTAAACGAAGGTGGGTTAATAAGTCCCGGCTCTCAACTAAGAGTTCAACACTGCTCCTGCCAACAGGCATCTGTCAGTTGACTCCTATCACAATTTGAACAAGCTCATCATTTAGTTTTTGTTCGACAACCATTGATAGCAAACTACCTGACTTGCGGAGAAATTGAAAAAGAGGGAATTTCGTCTGCTCATTAGCTTTAATTTTTGCAAAAAAAAACCTTCACTCAAATATAAACTAAGCTGGATAAATACTATGTAAACCCTGCACCATCAATTTCAATGGTGAAGAAGATGTTTACTTAATTTCGTTGTGGCCGCACAAGCACGGAAGTTGCCGAACATTCTGAACGCCCATTTGAGGTCTCTACAGCCGAAAGAATTTACAATATTAAGTTGGCCGACCTTAGATTAAAAATGCGCGAAGTTTTGGAAGCCATAGGCACCTCACATGGCTTAGAAGTTTCAATTTTGAATGGTTACATAGGTATGAGAAAGCTTTCCGCAAGATAGCTTCGGCGTTTGCTCACAATCGGGTGCACATATGTGCAGTTTGAATAGCAAAAATCCATGAGTTAGGATATGAGATGCTCCCATTTCGGCAATATTATCATCTCACAAATCTTATTTTTTGGAAGAGATACACAAAATTGAGAAACGTTGGACAAAGTGCATAGAGCTCAAAGAAGACTATGATGGAAAATAAAAAAAGTTTTTATGCTAAAACCTTTACATTAGAGTGTCCCTTAGAATTAATTTTTTTTTAAATTTAGCTATTATGTAATTACTTTTGCAATTTAATTTAAAAGAATCGAAATGCGTACGTAATTGTCGTTCTAATGAGATATAAATGACAACCAGTGGTTAAAAAATGTTAAAGTTATTAAAAAATCGGCAGGCCATTAACGTGTCTCAGGCCACTAGAACAAGAAATGTAGGAACAAAATTAACATATTTTGAGAAATTTTTTATCATCACATGGGAATTTATTTACAACAAAATAGGGAATAAAAATGTGCCATTTAATACCCTACACTAAGTAAGTGAGCAAAATTATTTTTCTTTTAAAATTTAAAATTTAAAAAAGTTAGAGGGTCTTATTTGGGAGCTATGACTAATTATAGACATTGTAGGTCCAACTTACTATAGCCTTATATACATCGTTGCAATGGAAATTCATATTTCTATCATTAGATACCCATATTGTCTATATTAATGACTTAGTAATCCAGAAATAAAAACTAGTAAATATGAAATGAAAGACAAGTTCTAAGAAAAAGACCTAAGTCCATAAAAAATACAAATTAAGCAATAGAAAAAGCTCTAAGTCCAAAAAAGCTTTTATCTCGGCAAATACTTATTTTATCATTTTGCTTTTACGCATATAGAAAACAAAGAAAAATACAAAAAAATTTGCGTTTACAAAATTCAAAAATATTTACGCAAAAAAAAGTTTGAATGTTTTTTGTCTCTCCTGTAAAATTTTAAAATATGGATTTAAGCCAGCGATATATTCTTTTTGGGTTTTCGACTAATATTTCGATATGTTACAAATGAAGTGACAGCATCACTATAACCGCCAAATTTTTGCCATCGTTTAGTTTCTCAGTGATATAAATTTGGTTTGAGTGCATTGTAATTACTTCATTAAAACATACAAAATTAAGTACCTAAGTTTTATAACGCCTTTGTACTTTGTAGTTCCTAATTACTGTTAAAATAGCAATTTGGTATGAGAACTTTGCCTTTATGTTATTTGAGTTTTAAAACCACACAAAATTAATTTAAAACAATAGATTAAAACACTGATTTAACCAACACAGTAATTGAAATATAAAATAAAGGCAGTGCATGAAATAGTTTTTAGAGTATTAATGAAAACCTTAACTTAAAAAAAATACAACAAGTAAGAGTTTAAATTCGGCTGTGCCGAATGTTGTAGAGCTACCATCAATATGTGGGTATACATATGGTGGATTTCATGTCAAGTGAACCAAATTTTAAATCCAAAGTTAGTTCTATTGGATAGTAACTTAGACACAAATTTTCAACAAGATATTATTACATATTGTTCTTAGCTAAATGTGTCCCAAATAGCTTAGATAGCTCTGTCTTCAATTTTTCGAAAAAAAAAGTATTTAAAAAAAAAATAAAAAATGTTTGATATTTTTTTTCCGAAATCAAAAAATTGTTTGACTTTTTTTTTTCAAAAATTTGCCCTTTTTTCTTAAAATAAAGCTTAGATATTTTCCTTGAAGACCTATTTGGTCGCATAGTGGGATGCGAGTGGGATATATATAAAAATAAATGTTTTGTATCTCAAGACATACAATGTTTGTGTTAAAACATTTATTTTGATAGATATCCCACTCGCATTCCACTATGCTACCAAATAGGTCTTAAAGGCAAAGACCTAAGCTTTCTTTTGAGCAAAAAAAAATTTAAAAAAAGGGCCCATATCGGAAAAAATTTCGGTTTTGCAAAAAAATTTCAAAAATTGTATGTTTTGTTAAAAAAAAGTAAAAAAAATTTTTTGATTTCGGAAAAAAAATATTAAAATTTTTTTATTTTTTTTTTAAATATTTTTTTTGAAAGATTGAAGAAAGAGCTATCTAAGCTATTTGAGGCACAGTTTGCTAAGAACAATAGGTAATAGGATACATGGATAAGAAAAAAAACCTGCTTGGCCAAAATGTAAAATTTTACCCTCTCTAACTTAGAGAGTTCCTGAACGATATTGTTGAAAAATTTTGTCTGAGTTACTATCCAATAGAACTAACCTTGGTGCAATTTCATCCCGATCGGACTCAAAAGTTGGTTCACTTGACATGAAATGCCCCATATATATTTCCCATAGTTTCAAATATGGATCGATCCTCACAAAAGTTGGTAGAAAGATTTAGATTCATATAAAACTTGTTTATGTCCAATTTTATCACCATATTAATTTTATTATTATAAGGCAATTATGAATGTTCAAATATTTTCTGAAGGGGGACCTTGTATGAGGACTAGCGATAAATATAGACCGATTTTCGCCATACCTTACAGTATAATTTCAAAGTACAATGATCTAGTTTTGCAAAATTTTATCAGGATTGCTGCATAATCAAAATATTTATGACTGCTCAAACAGTATTCTGAGGGGGGGGATATTTGTATGGGGGCTAGGTAAAAACATTGACCGATAGCTAGCTCGTTTAGTTTGTTCCCTATCGGACGGACGGAAAGACGACCTACAATCGTTTGCCATGCAATTTTTCCTACCCTTTTGCTTCTCTACACTTCTACTCAACAAACCAAAAAGTTGCTGGGATTTATCGCACGAAAAGTTGCCAGTGTAAACGGGATCATTGTCATGATCTTTTTACCAAATTTTTTTTTACTTTAATTTTTATTTTTCGTATAAATATCCCACGAGAATGTCAACCACGACTGAAAAAACAAAAACCCTTAAAACTTTTTTCCTGAGGCGAGGTTATCGGAACCCATTACAAGGTAATTAAGAACATATTTGGTCATCTAAAGTGGGTTACTGTATTTTGATATCTACTATGCGATTTGAGAATTTTTGCCCTAAAGTTGAATTTTACATGAAAGAATAGGAGTTTTTTTGGATGGACCTGGTCCCCTCGGTATTAAGAATTTAAAAATTTTTTAAATTTAAAAGCATGATTTTTAAACAATTCTTTCTCTGTTTAACATACACAATTGTTGTCAGTCCAATAAAATAAAAATGGAGAAAATCGGGAAATATTTGCACCCGCTATTATCAAAAAACTGACGTAGGGTGGTTAAAAATTTTGAAAATTTAAGTTTAAAATGCGAATATCTCCTAAGCTATAAGAGATAATTGAGAGCTACGACAAAGTTTATATAGTGTTCGACGAGGATATTCTATATATTTAATTTTTTGGAAGAAATAGGATAGTTTTAAAAATGTAACATACCCGAGGTGTCCTAATTTTGGGACCCCTGACCTAGCAGGTGCTGGGCCCATGAGATACAAGCTCAAAACTAAAACTCGACAATACTTCTTCTTTACGCACGTTAAATTTCAGGGAAATTGGACTAAGCTTTTAGAAGTTAAAGATTTATTTCCCTCTATTTTTTTTTCAATACCACGTTTTATGTCATGTACTTATTCGCTCGATATTTTGAATGTACTAATTATTTTATTGAAATATAGTTCAGATCATAGGATAATTTAGAGCGAGACGTAATTGTCAAAAACCTAAGTCTGTTGTAAAAAAACTATATCTTGCAACAACAAAATACATTGATTAGCATGTATTTTGTTGTTGCAAGATATAGGTTTTTGACAACAGACATATGATTTGTTGTATTTTTGTTTCACAATTCGGTATGTCTCGTCTCTATGTATAATTCTCTATGGTTCAAATACTCTTATTTTTGCAAAATCTATTCCACTCCATAGGCGTATAAATGTCACGTGCGATGATATGAAATTTAAATAGACATTTCATTAAAATGATCCAACAAATTTGTCTGCGAATATTTCTAATGAGAATTAAGCTCCATGGCTTAATTTTGCTGAAGTCTAACTCTAACATTCATTTATATACATAAAACCACTTTCACATTACATCCTGGCATTAAAATTTACACAGATTTTAGGCCCTCCCGCATACAGGCAGGCAGTAAGTAGTTTGAAACAAAAACAAAAAAACCCACAGAAATTAAAATACAAGAAGAAACAAAAAAATCCACATACAGAAAGACTTTTTAATACTTAAAGCAAACTTTTGCAAGGCCAAATAAAGAATATAATTTTACCAAGTTACAATTCATTATATTTTTATCGTGTTTTTTTGCTTTTATGCTCTTTTTTGTCGTTAAAGACATATGTACTCGTACTAAAGAATAAGTTTTGGAAACTTAACATCATGAAAATAAGTTTTACACACACTTAAACCGACATACTTTTACTTTTATTTTTACTAACGCACCACTTGCACCACATAAAGGATTCTATCAGAATTGTAATATATACAGATGCTTCCTTTTGCAAAATGAACTAAAGTCAAAAGTCAATTTGCAGTCAGTTGATTTGTTTGCTATGTAATGGTAGCAGTAGCAGTAGCTGTAGTATATAGTTTTAGTTGCTTTTGAAAGGATGTTTTACTTTTAGTATGTAGAAATGAGTGAAAGAATGAATGAATGCTTTGAGTATAACTTTAGTTTCCATTTATAAGGCCAGATGTTATTAAAATAATATATACTTATGTACTTTTATAGTTATATTTGATACGTTAGGAAGGAATTCGAAATCATTTTTGGTATTTTAATGCACGAAAGCATTTAAAGTATATGTTTTATTCAACCACAACCGGTACAGTAAATTGCTGCACAGTGTAACGTTTTATTACAACGAATGGCCGACCAGTCATGAAATTATACTGCTTCATACCTACTTAAGTAGATTTATATAAATTCATTTATAATATGACTTTAAATGTTGTTATAAATATGCCAGACAAGATAATTATTGGGCTTTGTTGAATACTGTTGGTCAATTCAAAACAAGGGTCGATTCAATGCAGTGGTACTGGCGACTCCAGCTGATATAAATCCCTAGAGTAGGGTTATCAGATCCTATTAGTGAACTATTTTGATATTCAGTATGAATTTGGAAAAATAACTTGATAAATAGAAAAGTATATTGCGAAAATGTTATTTTTCTTTAATGAAAAACTTTCTAATGACTTATCAACAAAACAACCAAAAATATGCAGTATCATATTTTTTCCCATGTCTCATATAAATATATGAGAGTTATTTATCAATTTCGGATAATTTTAAGAATCTTGATATCGATGTGTTTGTGCATTTTTGTATTTGATTGTTTATCAATTCATGTCGACTTAAACATTATTTATCCCTTTGTTTGAAGTATTAATGCTCGTAATTTCAACAAATATATATCAATCAGTGGAGTAAAAATATTTGGTAATTTTTACCCGTAGATATTGATTTGAAATTAATGTCAAGTTACCTTTTAGGTAAACTTATCTGCTGGGCATTTTACACCGTAGATATCTATTTGTTGAAGTTACGGACATAAATCAAAAAAACTTAAACTTGTATTAAGTTAAATAAAACTTAGATCGTTCAATATAAAAAAAAAATAAAATATTAGTCTAGCTCCCACCTTAAAGTATACTGATCGACTCAGAATCCCTTTAAACAATTAAACGATGTCCGTCCGTCTGGCTGACCAATTTCAACTAGTTTCAGTAGGCTTCGGCCTTAGGCCAAGAAAATTTGAAATTTATACACAGAATTAAAAATGTTATGATGCGATATAATATAATTTCGTTCAAGCTATTTGTCTATTTTTCAAAAATATTTATAACTTTTGACAATTAAAAATGCATGGAAAATTTATAGAAAAATATGACAAAAAATGTTTTTTATTGAATTTTTGCATAGATACAAATTTTTCGAATTGAAATTAAATTTTTATTTATAAATAGTTTTTAATGAAATTTTACAGTTTTCTATTTAAAATGGAAAAATAAAAACGAATTTTGAAATTTATGATCAGCAATCCCGCAATTCCCAAAAAACTGTTCCAAAAATGGTATTTTTTAGTTTTTTTGGCTATAATATCTTTTCCCATTTGATACATACATGTGTTGTTAGTCCAATAAAGGAAAACTGGAGGAAATAGGGAAATATTTGGATACACTGTTATCAAAAAACTGGAGTAGGGTGGTAAAAATGTTGAAAATTTAATTTTCAAATGCGAATTAGGAGATATTCTATAATAGATAATTGATAGCTACTACGAGGTTTTATGTAGTGCTCGATGAGAAGATTCTACATGTATAATGTTTTTGAAATCAGAACTCAAACCAAGAAATAATATCGTGTTAAAAATGTAACATACCCAAGGTGTCCTATTTTGGGGACCCCTGGCCCATCTCCTGGTGGGCTCATTAAGTCTAGACAACACTCATTAAACTCATTAAACTTAAACTCGACAACACTTCTTCTTTGCGCATGTGAAATTTCATTCAAACCATTTAGAAGTTACAGATTTATTTCGCTCTTTTTTTTCTATACCACTGCGTGTCGCTTACGATAAAATTAGTTTACTGTGAAATATAAACATTGACTTAAAAAAATAAAATCTTACCCCCTATATTTTTGATGTTATTAACAATTTTGATATTCTGAGAACGCTAAAACATCAGTCGGTCCATAAAATTTAAATTTCTGCAATAAAACAAAAATTTTAAAAATGTCGCTTACGATAATTTGGCGCTAAGGGCTCGATATAATTCAACAAATTATACTTTAAAATAAAAATTGACGTAAACAAATTTTTGTTTTAGTTTTTAGTTTTAGTTTTGTGAAAAAATGTTAACATAATATTAGCAAAAACTATTTTTTTGTGAAAATAAAATATTTTTTACTGATTTTGACCCATTGAAGATACGACTTACCATGGTGTTGCAAAAGTATTTGAAATATCTATCATTAGGTGTCCATATTGTCTCTAATAATGACTTAGTAGTCCAGATGTAGATCAACAATCTAGGTAGTCGTGCTTTTTATACCCTACACCACCACAGTTGGGAGGGTATTATGCGTTTGTGCAGCCTATTGGAACTGGCTGAAATCGGTCCACTATTTCACATAGCCCCCATACAAATGTCCTCCCGAAATTGAACTTTATCGGTCATAAATGTTTAATTTATATATGTATCTCCACAAATTTCGCTCCAAATAAGTTTTATATACACAAAATTCATGTCACCAAATTTTGTTACGATCGGTCCATAATTAGTCATAGCTCCCATATAGACCCGCTTCCGAAAATCACTTTAACGTGCATAAATCGCTTAAAAATGTTGGAAACACACAAAATTCAACATAGATAACTTTAATATAGACATAAATGACACGACCTAATTTCATGGTGATCGGTCCATAATTGGTCATAGCCCCCATATAACCCCACTTCCGAAAATCACTCAAAAATATAAATTATTGAAATTTTAAAAGAAAAATTTTTTTTGATCTTTTACTTAGTGTAAGGTATTATATGGTCGGGCTTGACCGACCATACTTTCTTACTTGTTTTCTAATACGTCAGGCATTTGTGGCCCGATTTTCTCGATTTTTAATAGAATATAGTCCCGGTTTCTATAATATATTGATTAGAGGGTCCAAAAAACGGCAAATTTGAAAAGCCGGTTTAACCGAAAAAGTATGCTTTTGAAAAAACCGGTTTTTTTTTATTGACTTTTAAAAAAGCCGGTTGTGGTTTGGTTTTTGTCTTCAAAAAAAAACCGGTTAACCGTTTTATATTAAATTTTTATTTAATATGAAAAATGGCTCCTTAAATTAATTTTTCTTTGTGGACGCTAATAGGAAATGTTTTAAGAATTGTGTACTAAATCTTCGTAAATTTAGCATTTTTTAATTCTTAAGGCGCTATCTTTATGCAATTATTTTATATCTTTTGCGAATCTATATCTATAAAATAAATCAATATTTTTAAAAATGGTATCAAAGTTTTTCATGCATATATTTGAATGAGCTTTAGAAAATATATTTCATTAAAACCGGTTAACCGTCTTACAAAAACCGGTTTGTCAAAAAACCGAAAAGTTAAAAAAACCGAAAGATAAAAAATCGGTTGGCCGGTTTTCGTTTTTGGATAACTCTAATATTGCTGTATCCATCAAGTATGCAAGTTATTTGGTGGCTTCGGAAAGTGGATTTCAACATATAGACGGACATAGCTATATATAACGATCCAGAATATAAGTGTTTACTTTATGGGGCCGCAAATAAAAAATGGAATAACAAACTCATGAAACAATGAAATATTTCAAATATGTTTAAATTTTGTATCATATTTTTATGAATGATTCGACTTGGTCGAAAATTTATTGTATTTTACACTTGTACACCACTCCTTAAGCTAGTTTATGACAAACTAAATTTCTAATTTTAGCTTTGGGAATATGCTAAGATATAACTTTAACCTTAACCCCCTCTCATTAATTTGCTAATTAATGATTAATGCGAAATAAAAATTCTTTATCACTGACAAATAGAAACTTAACAAACAATAAAATAATTAAGAAGTATGAGGAGAGTTAATCAAAAACATAAAAACTCCCCACTAGCAAAACAAAAACTCCTATAAATTTGTATACATTTTTCAAGCCACACAATGGCAATATGTATAATAAAGGGTTGTTTGTCAGTTCCTATTTAGTGCATTCATATCAATATGAGTATGAGTAATAAATAATGGCAAAGTCTGTAATTATAGTGGTTGTTATTTGTAATAATGCTTCCATTCAAATAAAATTAACCCATTTAATCGTCAGTGCTACCACAACGACTACCAACAAGTTGTTAAATTATATTGCTTTTGGTTAGACGATGGTATCGTAATAACGTCAATGAGTATCGAGATAATGACATTATTACAATTGCTTTTCATTAATAGATTTTCAATTATCTTTTGTAAATACAATATCAAATCAAGTGTGTGTGTGTATGCGTTCCTATCTGTTTTGTGGGTCTAATAGAATTGAATGGGAAAAATACCAATAAAATGTAATAAAACTCTAACACTTGTTGTTTTCATATGATGATTATCATCATCTTTTGCAGATGGGAAAAGAAAAATATAGAGGGAGTGGGAAAGGTTTTATGCTCATCATAAGTATTTGATTGTTATTTATGAAGTGGTTTGAAAACTTTTTATTTTGAAAATAATTCGGTAGCTCGTGAAGGATTTGAGATATTTTAATGAAAATTCACAAAGTCAGTGCTGAGGTTTTTAAATGTTAAATATTTCAATAGAAGTCAAAGCTTGTAAGTCTTCTAATGGGTATATTAAGCATTATAAAAACCGGTAAAATAGAAGGAACTAGTTTTTAGCCTCTTAAACATTTGATACTATATTTTTTAAAAGTTCTAATTTCTTTCTTTGAAACTGCTGGGCTCGAAAGAACATATGTTATTATAAGCCTACAAATCATAATAACAACAATAAACGCATTATTTTCAGCCCTCCATATAAGAGAGTTTCTAATATTTATGATTTTTCCGCCTCTCCTCTCATTAATTATTTGTGGGCTTGTAAATTGTTGTTGATGATTGCTTAAAATCATACACAAACAACAATAACTACTGCAACTACATAGAACAACAACTTATGAAGTTGTTCAAGTATGAAAACAAATACTTACTACTTGTTATATGAACATTAGGATGGCCCCTTTATTAGAATTTTCCGATTTTCGGTGCTCCCAAGGTCTAAAATATTTCTACTCCGTCACACAATGGCGCCATTTGAGTTTTTTCGTTGCAAAAATCATAACTTTTGAACCAAATGAGATAATCAAAAAATTTAAAAGGCATATGATAGACAATAGTTATACGCCTTTCAGGTGCCCACTTATTAATTTTTTAATTTTTACGTTTCTTTTTAAAGACTTTTATGATTTAAAATTATTCCATAAAAGATTTTTGGTTGGTTTTTCACTGTCATATGTCATTTTTGAAACCATGTCTTTTTGCAAAATTTTTCCTCTAGCAAAAAATGGGGCAAGAACGGGTAACTGGAAATTTTTGCAGTAGGTAAAGGAATAATCAAAGAACTTATTTTGAAAATATGGCAAATATAGAAATTGATAGTTTTTTTTTATTTTCCTTCAAAGTTGACAAATATTGAAAAAATGGATAGTTGGTAAATATCGATTTACCTGGACAAAACAAATACAAAGCAAACAGTACAATTTTTGTTTATTCTTTTCTTAATAAATTGTATATCAAAAGAATCAAAAATAATGACGATCAGTTACATAGTTTTCGATATATTGTAACTGAAGGCGGACCAAATTACCTAAAAATTTTCTGTTTTTTTGAAAACTGAAAATCAGTCCACTTAGAAGGGCTATATCTTCTGAACCAAAAACCTGATTGTAATAAGAGTAGCATTTTTGAAATCGTTGGACAATTTACTGTAAAAGAGGTTTATTCAATATTTTTTAGAGGCACATGAAATTTTGATTTTTGCAACCTCACTTGTTCTATGTCATCTCAATACCAAATGCTAATAATTTGAACAAAATCGCATAACGTTTAGTAATTGAACATTTTATTTAAGGTATGAGTCGAGGCACTGTGTTCCTGAATTCATATCTAGCTAGATTTTTTATGTATTTCGAGTTATAATAGGGTTTTATATTTAGAAAACTAAAAAATTAAAAAGAAAAAAAATTGCTAAAAAAAAATTCTGGAAATTTAATAATCAAAATTGTAGATTTAACAAACACTAGTCTAAACAAGTAAGAAAGTATGGTCGGGCTTGACCATTCACTAAGTAAATGAGCAAAAACATTTTTCTTTTAAAATATCAATAATTTGTATTCGTGAGTGATTTTCGGAAGTGGTCCTATGACCAATTATGAACCAATCACCATGAAATTAGGTCGTGTGATTTATGTCTATATGAAAGTTATTTATGTTTAATTTTGTGTGTATACCAAAACTTATGCCAAGAGATTTATGCAAGTTAAAGTGATTTTCGGAAGCGGGTCAATATGGTGGTGCAGGGTATAAAAATATTGTTATTTTGTTATTAAATATATGATACTAACTGAACTTTGTCCACGTTGCTGACCCTTCTAAAATATATGTTTTATATTGCATCTCAATCTCGATTTTAATATTCAGTGTCGGACAAATCTAAAGAACGGAATGTCCCGACCAGACTTCGCTCCCGAAACACTTATTATCTGTAGCAAGATGACGACAGATGACGCCATGCTATGCCCTTAAAAAAATAAAACGAATGTATTATTTAAACGTTGGGAATGAAAAAAAAACATTTATTTCTCAAATGGAAAAATAAAATTTTTGGTCGAGAACTTTATTTCGTTGAGAAAAATAAAATTCCACAAAATATTTTTTTTTCGCAAAATTTTCAAGATTTTTTTTTTTTTGAGAAATTTATTTTTGTTAATTTTTTTTGACAACAATCACTGACCTTGAAAGCCAGTATATATTAAACTATATATATTTATACTCTACACCACCATAGTGGGGAGGGTATTATGAGTTTGTGCAGATGTTTGTAACGCCCAAAAATATTAGTCTAACACACACCTTAAAGTATACCGATCGACTTAGAATCACTTTCTGAGTCGATTAAACGATGTCTGTCCGTCTGATTGGCTGGCTGGCTGTCCATGTAAACCTTGTGCGCAGAGTACAAACCTTGTGCGCAATTTTGAAGATATTTCGATCAAATTTGATACATATTACTTTTTAGGCCCAAGGACCAAGCCTATTGAAAATGGCTGAAATCGGTAAATTATTTCACCTAGCCCCCATACAAATGTCCTTCCGAAATTGGACTTTATCGGTCATAAATGTTTAATTTACAAATGTATCTCCACAAATTGCGCTCCAAATAAGTTTTATATATACAAAATTCATGTCACCAAATTTTGTTACGATCGGTCCATAATTAGTCATAGCTCCCATATAGACCCGCTTCCGAAAATCACTTTAACGTGCATAAATCGCTTAAAAATATTGGTATACTCACAAAATTCAACATAGTAAACTTTCATAGAGACATAAATCACACGACCTAATTTCATGGTGATCGGTCCATAATTGGTCATAGCCCCCATATAGGGCCCACTTCGGAAAATCACTCAAAAATATAAATTATTGAAATTTTAAAAGAAAAATGTTTTTGCTCTTTTACACAGTGTAGGGTATTATATGGTCGGTCTTGACCGACCATACTTTCATACTTGTTTTTTTTATGTCATTGGCGGTATAATGTAAAAAATTTGATTTTGCCATGCCCCTCCGCCCACAGATCGAAAATTAAAAAACAGGATTCAAAATGAATTTTTAATTTTAACAAATTTGTTACCAAAAACTAAATTTTAAATAGGTTCCCACTATAACCCAAAATAGGTATAACCATAAACATTTGCATTTTGTATCATCATTTTGCATCTATTAGAATCGAACAATTTCGTTTAAAAACATATTTGAACATGTAAAATTTGTGTCTCAAGTAAAAATTTTTTTATGAAATTTTTTTGGTATCAAGTTATAATGAGTTATCGATGTCAGAAAATGTTTATATCTACACAACTAATGAGATACAAAAACAATTTTAATTGATTTTTTTAAAAAATTTTTTGTAAAATATTTTTCTTTAATATTTTTAATTTGACTCAAAACTAGAGTGTCCAAAAAACATGCAAATTTAAAAAACCAGTTTAACCGAAAAAGTGTGTTTATGAAAAAACCGGTTTCGATTATTCGATTAACCGATTTATATTAAATTTTGATTTACTGGAAATTTAGCATTTTTGAATTCTTTATGCAATTATTTTATATATTTTACGAAATGTTGTCAAATGCTATAATTTTCTATAAAATAAATAAATAAAAATAAATTTCATTAAAACCTGTTAACCGTCATACAAAAACCGGTTTGCAAATAACCGAAAAGTTAAAAAAACCGAAACCGGTGGAGTTTACAAAGATGAAAAATCCGGTTGACCGGTTTCGGTTTTCGGTTTTGAATACTCTACTCAAAACATAAAATAAAATGATCAAACCATAGAGAAATATACATAGATCGGAAACTTATTTGTGAAAAACCTAACTCAGTTGTCAAAAACCTAAGTGGTGATAATGTATTAATAAAAAAATGCAATGTGAAAACAAAAGCAGTAAATTTTTGTTTGAGTTTTTTCTAGTTTCCGCTCTATGCAAACTGTAAAGCGTTTTGCTTATCTGCATACACCCAGAGTCTCTGGCGAGAATCGAACACGCAACCCTCAGATTAATAGCCCAGCACACTATCGACTAGTCTATCCAGGCGGTGTGCCCCGATTCCAACTTTAAAAGTTATTGGATTTTAATTAAATTTTCAGCACCTAAGTTTTTTATGACGGAAACAATTTTAGACCTTAGAAGCATCAAAAATCGAAAAAGTGCAAAATAAGGGCCACCCTAATATACATTCGTATGTATGTAGTTGTTTTCAGCCAACAAACATCAAGCAACAAAAACATACCTTTACACTCGAAAGAGCTTCTAATGTAATTTCTATGAATGTGCGAGAGTATGTTTCTCTCGTCTGTATTTAATGTAAAATGAGTTTTTGACAACAACAACAATTTTAATTTGTGGCTGAATTGATTGTACTTCCGTTATTTGTGAAAATTTAACAAACCTTAAAGGTAACAAAAAAGAAATGCTTGGTTTGTGTAAATGTGAATGTGAATCTATGAATTCATGAGTGTACAGCATGTGTGTAAGAATGAATAGATGCTTTGTTAAACAGATAGAGTAAGTATTACAATACTTTTCTTGAGGTACGTGTTCGTGACAATGAAACTAATGCGTATTGAATTATATACAACAAATATAATCATTTTCACGTACATACTTACATGTAAAGTGAATATCAAGCAGCACCAGCTTAACAGTTTATACAATGAAAATCATGATAAATAAAACATCCAACCATAGATACATTTATTCAGTCAGTCAGTCACTCAGCCATTCTATCCATTCATCTATTCATCAATAGAATCTTTTTGGAATTGTTTTATTTGCCATACGAGTAGCAAAAATTGCAAAGCAGGAGAAAATCCAAATTCAATACCGATCTATATGATTAAGAAAGTAGTCTTGAAAGTCTGTTTAATATTTGAAGGACAGCATAAATATCTCTATTTATTCCAAGCAAAAATTACCGATTTTCCTCTTCAATATTGAACACCCAGTCAGTTCAAAATACTCCATATTTTGTGACCAAGATATGTTTCAAACGACTCAAGCGACCCCACAAATTATATATATTCTGGATCGCTATATATAGCGAAGTCGACATAGCCATGTCCATCTGTCCGTCTGTCTGTTGAAATCAATCTTTCGTAGCCCCCGAATAACTTACAAACATGATTGATACATCAATATATCGGGAATTCTCCCGTCTCGGCTGATATTTAAAAATCGAGAAAATCGGCCCACAAATGTCTGAGATATATTTTTGGACTATTTTTGTTCTATATCTGGATTACTAAGTCATTAATATAGATAATATGGATATCTAAGGATACATATTTCCAAGTCTATTGCAACGATGTATATATGGCTATAGTAAGTTGGACCTACAATGGATCAAAATCGGGAAACAAATTTTTTAACCCCAATTTTTTTTTTTTCATTAAAAAAATTCATTTGTCATAAATTCTTTTTCCAAAAAAAAAAATTATAAAAAAAATTGGAAAAACTTTTTAAAAAAAATAAATTTTGTTTACCTAAAAAAAATTTATTGTAAGTATAACTTGATGAAGAGTATGTCAGATTCGGAACAGACCAATATAGCTCTCTTACTTCTTTATCTATATCTGGGTTACTAATATACATTAATATAGACAATATGGATATCTAATGATAGATATTTCCAAGTCCATTGCAACGATGTATATAAGGTTATCGTAATTTGGACATACAAAGGCTCAAAATCGGGAAAAATATTTTTTATGCCGTTTTTTTTTAACAAAAAAATTGTTTTCATATCTTTTTTTCACTAATAAATTTAAAAAAATTAAAAAAAAAAATGGAAAAAAATTTTAAAAAATAAATTCGAAAAAAAAATGTTGTTTTAAAAATAAACAAGTAAGAAAGTATGGTCGGTCAAGCCCGACCATATAATACCCTACACAAAGTAAAAGAGCAAAAACTTTTTTCTTTTAAAATTTCAATAATTTATATTTTTGAGTGATTTTCGGAAGTGGGCCTTATATGGGGGCTATGACCAATTATGGATCGATCACCATGAAATTAGGTCGTGTGATTTATGTCTATATTAAAGTTAACTATGTTGAATTTTGTGAGTATACCAACATTTTTAAGCGATTTATGCACGTTAAAGTGATTTTCGGAAGCGGGTCTATATGGGAGCTATGACTAATTATGGACCGATCGTAACAAAATTTGGTGACATGAATTTTGTAAATATAAAACTTATTTGGAGCGCAATCTGTGGAGATACATTTATAAATTAAACATTTATGACCGATAAAGTCCAATTTCGGAAGGACATTTGTATGGGGGCTATGTGAAATAATGCACTGATTTCAGCCAGTTTCAATAGGCTAGGTCCTTGGGCCGAAAAAATAGTACGTACGAAATTTGATCGAAATATCTTCAAAATTGCGACCTGTACTCTGAGCACAAGGTATATATGGACAGCCAGCCAACCAGACGGACGGACGGACATCGTTTAATCGCCTCAGAAAGTGATTCTAAGTCAATCGGTATACTTTAAGGTGGGTGTTAGACTAATATTTGTTGGCGTTACAAACATCTTCACAAACGCATAATACCCTCCCCACTATGGTGGTGTAGGGTATAAAAATTTCAAAAACATTTCAATTAAGAGGCACAAAGAAATCTAAGCAGATCAAATGCCTTCTTATAACAAATTGTAACCCCTAATTACAAATTTCTCAATTCTTATGAAAGAACTTTTCAAACTCGCTATTTTAGTGCATGAAATTTTAAACAATATTTTTCAATAGCTCCACTAAAAGACAACTGAAATACGCAGGAGTCTGTTACAAATATGATAAAAAAAAACAAAGAAAATTAAGCATATTATTTACAACAAAATATGATATACTGGCTTCAATTTTATTTATTATGTCTAAAGCCATAAAATTTTAATTTGATTGTTTGCTAGAACAAAAAGTTAAACAATAGCAAAGAAGCAAGCGTGAAATACAAACCAAGATTGACAGCTGTACTTACAATGCGGCATTATGTTTATTTTAAACAATTGCCTAGCAAAGATTTGTCCATCAACGCAATAAATCGAATCCTCACAATGGCATCATCAAATATTTAATGAGTTTTTTTTATTTATTTTGCTTTATCTCTATAATAATGAAAACACAATGAAGCTTTTATTGTTTTATTATGGCAAAATGTTCATAAGAGTTTGAGTAAATAAAGCATGTTGTTGCATGACGTATAAAGATTTGATTATGAAGTCACAAAAATAGCTGTTAATATAAATATTGAGAGATTTAATTTGAATATTTATGTTATAGGTTTGTTTGTACGGGTATTAGAATGGCTCATGAAATAAAATTCTTACAGATTCATTAGCTAGATATCGGCATAAAAAGCTATTTTATTAAAATTTTTTTTAATGTCTTCCCAAACACCCTTGAAAACTTTCTAACTTTATTAACTTTTGTCAACATATGTTTACTTGCCTAACATTAATATGTTCCTAACACTTTCAAACCTACAAAATTTTATGATTTTATTTAAGATTTTTCCCACAAAACCTTTTTTTTAAATTGTCTACGCTCTATTTCATTGGTCATAAAAACACTTCACATTGAGTTTTTTTTTTAACGAAATAAATTATTTGAAAAATTATAAAGGGGACCAAATTAATAGTCCATGATGAAAAACAACAGCAACATAAACCAAATTAAGAAAAAAACTTCACCACGAGTTGTGTATAATTTTATATTTATTAATCGTGGTTAAATGTTTAAACTTTTTAGCAGCACCATGGAGACCAACAGCAGCAATAGCAACAACATTTTATTATTATTTATCGCTTTTTTTTGCTATGATTAACGAACACACTGAAACCAACTATAAAGAAGAAATATAAAATAGTATAACTTACTTGTTTTTTAATACTTTAGATGTTTTTTTTTTTAAAAAAATATCCTTTATTCTCCTTGAATATGATTGATTGCTTAGAGTCACTTCTGTTTATTACTAAATGTTGTCATAAACGTAAATCATAATAACGACACATGTACGCATTCAAACAAAAAACATTCTTACATATCGCTCAACAGCAATCAAAACGACATAACTACAAAAACATAGTGCCCAGAAAATTTAGTTTTCAATATTGTTACGTTTTTACCCTTTAAAAGCGATGGTTTATTTTCTTTAGTTTAAATATTGTAATAATTCTTTACTTATTCAAATGAACACAACTACAATTTAAATAGACGATGTCTTAAATACACACACTTTCAATACGTTAATACGTAATGTTCACACAATCACTGATAACAGGTTCTGGTTCTCGCTACCAGTATTTATATAGCCGTGGCATCTTCTATCAATTTCCAGCATGATCAATGCGATTTTTTCGGAAAGTGACGATAGAACTACAAAAATAGTTAGACTGCCAAAGTGGCTTGTTTTTTGTTTTTGTATTGTTCGCTACAATAAACCCAAGTGATTTTGACAGTTCAAACATCTAAACAAATAATGAAAAAAATCAGCTGTTCTCTGAGGCATCTTTTACAAATTCGCCTTTAGCATGATTTATCGAAGGCACGCGAATGGTATCTTTTTTTGTGGTACACTTTTTAGTATGTTATTGTCCACCAACATTGATGGAACATATCGAGCCCTTAGTGCCAAATTATCGTAAGCGACAAAACACAAATTTTACAGGAGAAGGTTTTTTTTGATTATTTTGAAATTTATACATACAATTAAAAATGTTATGATGCGATATAATATAAATTCGTTCAAGCTATTTGTCTATTTTTAAAAAATATATATAACTTTTGACAATTAAAAATTCATGGAATACTTTATAGAAAAATATGACAAAAAATGTTTTTTATTGGATTTTTGCACAGATAAGAATTTTTCGAATTGAAATTAAATTTTTATTTATGAATAGTCTGTAATGAAATTTTACAGTTATGTAGATTTTTCTATTTCAAATGGAAAAATAAAAACTAATTTTGAAATTTATTATTAGCAATCCCGCAGTTCCCAAAGTGTTGAAAATTTCCAAAAATGCTAATTTTTAGTTTTTTGGCTATAATATCCATACCAGGGTCGGGTTTATCGGGACCTTTACAAAAACATTAGAAACATATTGAGCCACCTATAATCGGTGTTATATTTAGATATCGGATACGCGATTTGAGACTTTTTGCCCTAAAATTTTATTTTACATAAAAAATAGGTGTTTTTTGAAAGGACCTGGTCCCCTCGGTAACAACAATTTTGAAATTGGTTTTCCTTTAAAATATTTCATGAAGACTAAGCTTTCAGAAAGTACAAACTCCTAATACATCCTCTTAGAAATTTTTTGCGATAACTTAAAAAGAAAAAAGTTATTTTTTCCCAAAAAAATAGCGAAAAATCGCTTTTTAAAAATTTTTTAAATTCAAATGCATATAACTTTGGACTTAGTCATTATTTTTAAACAGTTTTTTTTCCATTTGACACACACATGTGTTGTTAGTCCAAAAAAGGAAAACTGGATACGCTGTTATCAAAAAACTGGAGTAGGGTGGGTAAAAATGTTGAAAATTTAATTTTCAAATGCGAATATCTCCTAAGCTATAATAGATAATTGATAGCTACAACGAGGTTTTTTGTAGTGCTCGATGAGAAAATTCTACATGTACAATGTTTTTGAAATCAGAACTCAAACCAACTGGTGGGACCATGAGGTCCACGTTCAAAACTTAAATTCGACAACACTTCTTCTTTGCGCATGTGAAATTTCATTCAAACCAATTCAACCATTTAGAAGTTACAGATTTATTTCCCTCTTTTTTTCTATACTACTGTGTGTCGCTTACGATAAAATTTGTTTACTGTAAAATATAAACATTGACTTACGATAAAATCTTACCCCCTATATTTTTGATGTTATTAACAATTTTGATATTCTGAGAACGCTAAAACACCAGTCGGTCCATAAAATTTTAATTTCTGCAATAAAACAAAAATTTTAAAAATGTCGCTTACGATAATTTCGCGCTAAGGGCTCGATATATAGTTTAATAGGTTTTTTTCTCTAGATGTGCACAATATAAAACAAGTAAGAAAGTATGGCCGGTCAAGCCCGACCATATAATACCCTACACTAAGTAAAAGATCAAAAACATTATTCTTTTAAAATGACAATAATTTATATTTTTGAGTGATTTAGGAAGTGGGCCTTATATGGGACCTATGACCAATTATGGACCGATCACCATAAAATTAGGTCGTGTGATTTAAGTGATTTATGCACGTTAAAGTGATTTTCGGAAGCCGGTCTATATGGGAGCTATGACTAATTATGGACCAATCGTAACAAAATTTGGTGACATGAATTTTGTATATATAAAACTTATTTGGAACGAAATTTGTGTAGATACATATATAAATTAAACATTTATGACCGATAAAGTCTAATTTCGAGAGGTTTCAGACAGTTTCCTTGGGCCGAAAAAATTATATGTACCAAATTTTATCGAAATATCTTCAAAATTGCTACCTGTACTCTGCGCACAAGGTTTACATGGAGCCAGGCGGACGGACGGACATCGTTTAATCGACTCAGAAAGTCGATCGGTATACTTTAAGGTGGGTGTAAGACCAATATATATAAACGCGTTATACCCTCCGCACTATGGTGGTGTAGGGTATAAAAAATATTTAAAAATTCTTTCCATAAAAGTGGTAAAAAGCGTTTTAAAAGTGATCGAATTTCGGCCTCCAGGCGATCCTAGTATTTCTAAAATGATCATCGAGTGCTTTTTAAAGAGCTTCACACATAATGCTATTATACTCTGCAACAATGTTAATAACAGCGTGTTATCAACTTGGTTTATAAATAAAAGTCTCTACTGAATTGATAAACATGATGTTGAAACTAGCCGTTATAAATTATTAAATTCAAATTTTTAATGCAATTATATGAAAACATCTAGCCAGATAAATGGTTTAAAAGTCGCGTATTTTGAGATATGACAGTCTGTTAGCAAATGAGCTCCTTGTATAACTATTAGACCTGCTCAGGGATAAAAGTTACTTTGGACACACCCAGAAAATCAAATATGGTTTATTATAAAATTCAATTACGCTAATTTATGTACCAGGACAAACCCTTGATTCAACTACAATCAAATTGATAGATTGGGGAATGCGTGCTGAATAACCTTTCATCCGAATATCAAACAATTTTGAAAATCCTTCCAAAATAAAATATGATTCTACAGTCTACAGTAAGATTTTCTATAGAAAATGCTGACGACAGTAAGATTTTCTATAGAAAATGCTGACGACAGTAAGACTTTCTATAGAAAATGCTGTCGACAGTAAGACTTTCTATAGAAAATGCTGTCGACAGAAAGACTTTCTATAGAAAATGCTGACGACAGTAAGACTTTCTATAGAAAATGCTGACGACAGTAAGATTTACTACAGAAAATACTGACGACAGTAAGATTTTCTATAGAAAATGTTGATGACAGTAAGATTTTCTATAGAAAATGTTGATGACAGTAAGATTTTCTATAGAAAATGTTGATGACAGTAAGATTTTCTATAGAAAATGCTGACGACAGTAAGATTTTCTATAGAAAATGCTGACGACAGTAAGATTTTCTATAGAAAATGCTGACGACAGTAAGATTTTCTATAGAAAATGCTGACGACAGTAAGATTTTCTATAGAAAATGCTGACGACAGTAAGATTTTCTATAGAAAATGCTGACGACAGTAAGATTTTCTATAGAAAATGCTGACGACAGTAAGATTTTCTATAGAAAATGCTGACGACAGTAAGATTTTCTATAGAAAATGTTGTCGACAGTAAGACTTTCTATAGAAAATGTTGTCGACAGTAAGACTTTCTATAGAAAATGTTGTCGACAGTAAGACTTTCTATAGAAAATGTTGTCGACAGTAAGACTTTCTATAGAAAATGTTGTCGACAGTAAGACTTTCTATAGAAAATGTTGTCGACAGTAAGACTTTCTATAGAAAATGTTGTCGACAGTAAGATTTTCTATAGAAAATGTTGTAGACAGTAAGATTTTCTATAGAAAATGTTGTAGACAGTATGATTTTCTATAGAAAATGTTGTAGACAGTAAGATTTTCTATAGAAAATGTTGTCGACAGTAAGATTTTCTATAGAAAATGTTGTCGACAGTAAGATTTTCTATAGAAAATGTTGTCGACAGTAAGATTTTCTATAGAAAATGTTGTCGACAGTAAGATTTTCTATAGAAAATGTTGTCGACAGTAAGATTTTCTATAGAAAATGTTGTCGACAGTAAGACTTTCTATAGAAAATGTTGTCGACAGTAAGACTTTCTATAGAAAATGTTGTCGACAGTAAGACTTTCTATAGAAAATGTTGTCGACAGTAAGATTTTCTATAGAAAATGTTGTAGACAGTAAGATTTTCTATAGAAAATGTTGTAGACAGTAAGATTTTCTATAGAAAATGTTGTAGACAGTAAGATTTTCTATAGAAAATGTTGTAGACAGTAAGATTTTCTATAGAAAATGTTGTCGACAGTAAGATTTTCTATAGAAAATGTTGTCGACAGTAAGATTTTCTATAGAAAATGTTGTCGACAGTAAGATTTTCTATAGAAAATGTTGTCGACAGTAAGACTTTCTATAGAAAATGTTGTCGACAGTAAGACTTTCTATAGAAAATGTTGTCGACAGTAAGACTTTCTATAGAAAATGTTGTCGACAGTAAGACTTTCTATAGAAAATGTTGTCGACAGTAAGACTTTCTATAGAAAATGTTGTCGACAGTAAGATTTTCTATAGAAAATGTTGTCGACAGTAAGATTTTCTATAGAAAATGTTGTCGACAGTAAGATTTTCTATAGAAAATGTTGTCGACTGTAAAAATTTCTGTAGAAAATGTTGACGACAGAAAGATTTTTATAGAAAATATTGTCGACAGTAAGATTTTCTATAGAAAATATTGTTGACAGTAAGATTTTCTATAGAAAATATAACAATTTAAATTCACTTACACTATAACTAAATTGGATTTCGGTATTATTTAATTTAAACGATTTTTTGTTAAAATCAGGTACCAGGACAAAAACTCTCTATGTTAGAGTCAACGGAGACATACACTGTATACCAATATATTCGTTTTTCATAATCTATGGTGATCTCAACTCCACAGTTAACTGTTATTTTTCAACGTAATGAAACTCTTAAAAAAGAGTTTTAAATAAAAAAACTGATTAGAGGAGTTTTATTTTTTCCGTCAGAAAAAAAAAACTTATTTGAGAAGTTTTATTTTTTCGGTCATAAAATAAAAGTCATTTGAGGAGTTTTATTTTTCCCGTCAGAAAATAAAACTCTTTTCGTTTATTTTCTACTTTTTTCAGTATCTTTCTTTATTGAGTCTATCTGATATAATGTTTGTAGTAATTTATATGTTTAAGAAGAAAAAAAACAACAACAATTTGATAATAGGAATCAATCAATAACAAATTATAGTTCCTCTTGATTTTATTTTAAGACAATTTATTCAATTTCAATGTATGCTGCTTTACAAATTGTAATGATCTGACCAGCGGAATGCTTTAGGTGTCAAATAACATAAAATTGGTTATATTTTCTGAAGGAAAAAATAAAACTCCTCAATTGAGTTTTTTTTCTGACGGAAGAAATAAAACTCCTTAAATGAGTTTTTTTTTGTGATTGTTATTTAATGGATTTTTATTTTTATAGTCACAAAATAACTGTTATAAAATAACTTTATTTCCGAAAAATCGTTAATTTGGTTTATTGTAGGCGTATGAGTATT
Organism: Calliphora vicina; assembly: GCF_958450345.1. Classification (NCBI taxonomy): domain Eukaryota; kingdom Metazoa; phylum Arthropoda; class Insecta; order Diptera; family Calliphoridae; genus Calliphora; species Calliphora vicina. The sequence continues at coordinate 33,959,287 of NC_088782.1, read as the reverse complement.
ATTCAATTCACAGGTATTAAATAATAAGTATACGTCTCATAATGTTTCTGCAAAAGTAGATCACTCTACTCAGTCCAACAAATCTGTTGGGTGTATGACTTAAAAATGAGGGATATACAATAGATGGTGTATCTTTTGAACGCAATTATTGTTCCAAATAACTTCTAAGTCATTTTGAAGGGTTCATATCTATCATTTATTCTCACTTAGTTATTGAACATTATAGTGTAAACAACGTTTTTTTTTTGCTTCGCTAATGTCGAATTTTCTACCAACGAAGCGTCATATGCGGGAAGTTTTGCTTTACTTCTTTAATTTGAAAAAAAGTACCGCTGAAGCACATCGAAAACTCACTAAAGCTTATGATGAATGCGTTCCATCGGTTTCAACGCGCGAGAGATGGTTTGTTCAATTCAGAAGTGGAGAATTTGATACGGAAGACAAAGATCGCCCAGTTCATCAAAAAAGTTTGAACACCAAGAATTAGAGGCACTAAAATTGTTGACCAACTCAACAAGAGGTTGCAAAATCATTGGGAGCCATTCAAGCAGCAATTTCAAAACGTTTGCGAGCACACAGTGATGTAGAATGCAAATATTTTGGAAATAAATCAGGCATTTCTTAACGGTTGGTCCGATCGGGATAACGTGGGCGTAGCAAAGGAGTTTTCCAGTTTATGTTATTAAAATGGCCCCTTACAAATGCTCCAGTGGCGGCGCTATGGGGGCCCAAAGTTGGAAACCTTCGACATGTAAAATTTTTATATTTATGGATAGCGCTCGGTTATGAAAAAAGATTTCTTATAATTTCCTAGTTATAGGCATTTCAAAATTTAAATTCTAAAACTTAGCCATCGAACTTTTGTACCGTATGGACTCGAATTTCTTTTGTTATATACGAAATAAACAATTTACAATTTAAAAATTCCAAAAATAGTAGATTTTTGATGTTTTTTGGGCGAAAAAGTGAATTAACTCATTTTTTCATAAGAAAAAAAACTTTTTTTAAGACCATATAACAATTGTATATGTTTCTGTATGTTATCTTTACGCAGAACATTTTAGTATAAAAAACATGTTATTTTTTTCGAATATGTCGCCCCTACACCCTTCGGAATTTTACCTCAAATTTGGATCACAAAATCTAAAATCCTAAGCTGGGATCAGAAAACGGAAAATAGTTTTGAAAACCTAGATGTGTTCCCTATTTATTCCCAAAGTATTTTCTCAGCCCCGAAGGAAATGAGGACCTTATGGGCAAAATGGTGAAAAATGTTCGATCTAATTTTTAGGAATTTTGGAATTTTGTTCTTTAGAATGACAAATTTAAAAACCATTGATAATTTCATTGAGTTTAGTTAATAAATAAAGATTTTATTACATATTACCTATTTATTGAGTTTCTAAAACTAAAATTTGTATCAAAATTTACTACATTTACTCCGAGATAATTTTTTTTGTTTAGATAAGATAATTTTCGGTCGTACAAAAACAATTTTAAAATAAGTAAGAAAGTATGGTCGGTCAAGCTGGACCATATAATACTCTACACTAAGTAAAAAAGCAAAAACATTTTTCTTTTAAAATTTCAATAATTTATATTTTTGAGTGATTTTCGGAAGTGGGCCTTATATGGGGGCTATGAACAATTATGGACCGATCACCATGAAATTTGGTAGTGTGATTTATGTCTATATGAAAGTCTACTATGTTAAATTGTGAGTATACCAACATTTTTAAGCGATTTATGCACGTTAAAGTGATTTTCGGTAGCGGGTCTATATGGGAGCTATAAGTAATTATGGACCGATCGTGACAAAATTTGGTGACATGAATTTTGTATATATATATATAAGTCTTTTTTGGAGCGCAATTTGTGGAGATACATTTAAGAATTAAACATTTATGACCGATAAAGTCCAATTTCGGAAGGACATTTGTATGGGGGCTAGGTGAAATAATGGACGGATTTCAGCCAGTTTCAATAGGCTTGTTCCTTGGGCCGAAAAAATAATATGTACCACGTTTGATCGAAATATCTTCAAAATTGCGACCTCTACTCTGCGCACAAGGTTTACATGGACAGCCAGCCAGCCAGCCAGCCAGCCAACCAGACGGACGGACGGACGGACGGACGGACATCGTTTAATCGACTCAAAAAGTGATTCGAAGTCGATCGATATACTTTAAGGTGGGTGTTAGACTAATATTTTTGGGCGTTACAAACATCTGCACAAATGCATAATACCCTCCCCACTATAGTGGTGTAGGGTATAAACATGCCACTATAAAACTCCGTCCTTCAAAAATATTGCATAAGATCGTATTTGAAGCCTGGCATATCAGCCGAATCGACATCAGGTAATTCCCAGTATTTAAAAGGAACAAAAGGGTCCTATATATTATAAACAGCTGAAAGCTGACCAGAGCAGGGTACATGTATCGAATGCAACTGATTAGTTTGAAGCGAGCATTGGCAAAAAAACGCCCAGAGTATGCATTCAGACATGAAACCATAATATTCCCTTATGACAACACTCGGCCACATGTTGCAATATCTGTTAAAAAGTATTTAGAATAAATTGGTTGGGAAGTTTTGCCTCATCCGCCGTATAGTACGAAATTGGCTTGAATCGTTCTTGGCCTCAAAAGATGAGCAGTCTATAGCTAACAATGGCCAATACTTTAAATAAATTTATATTGTAAAAATTATTCAAAACAATATCAACACATTTGAAAAATTTCCACAGTTTTAAGTCATACACCCAATAATTTAAACATATTTTTGAAAAACAAATATTTCCGAAAAATGTGTAATTTGGTGTATTATGGGCGTATGAGTATTATTTAATTCGAAGGTATTAAATAATAAGTATACGTCTCACAATATTTCTACTCAGTACAATAAAACTAAATTGTCAATAAGTAAGAGTGTTATAATAGGCTGTGCCGAATCTTGTATATCAATATGAGACAATGAAATATATTTCTGATATAGTGATTATAGGGGGGGTAGAGTCAATTATGGACCGATCCTCACAAAAGTTGGTAGAAAGATTTAGGTTCATATAAAACTTGTTTATGTCCAATTTCATTACGATATTAGTTATTATAAGACAATTATCAAGTCATTTTCTGAGGGGCACAACTGTTGCTCGATTTCACCATACTTTGCAGTATAATTTCAGAGTACTCAGAAGTAATTTGTGCAAAATCTTATCAGGATTTACACATAATCAACATATTTATGACTGCGCAAACAGTATTTCATAAAGACCCAGAATATATATACTTTTGTGGGTCTGCGACATATACATATTTTGATGTATTACAAACGGAATGACAAAATCAATACACCCGAAATTTTTTGATGGTGGGTAGAAAAAGGATGATATTCCCTGTTTAGCCTTTTACACATACTTGTTTTTACTAAAAGTTATTCTTTCACACTTCTGTCTTATATAAAAATTCCTATTATTTTATAAACTTTGTTTGCAACAACTTCTTTTATGCAAAATTTCCTTATGGAATTTAACAACAAATCAATTACTCTTGTGAAAACATTCTGAATCTTTAAATAATATAAAATTGTAAAAAAGTTCTCTTTAAAAACAATTACTGACCTTCATTTTTTCTTCCCTCTCTATCTCTTTGTCTTTGCAGTTAAAGAAAAACTATAGAAATATTAAGTTATTGCAAACATTTAATGTTTTTTGCTACAAGTAGAATATGCAACATGTCGCTGAATACTACCCAAATAATTTACTGTGATAAAAGTATTGATGATTTTCATACAAGGTAAGTGAAAGCTAGAAATTTCCAAGTAAATTTTCATTAATACTGAGTTATTGCATTTAATTTATAGTAAATAGTTTTAAAATCAATAACAATTTTCTGAGAGGTTTTTAGAAGTCATTTTATTGAAGTTACATGCTTAACTTCTAACATATAAAAGCATCTTTTACTATATTGTAAACAAATGTAAATGAATATTTCAATTTCGTATTTATATTCTACCCAATATAAATATTTATTGATGTGAGAGTGGTTTCAACACAAGCAAAGAAAAGAAGAAAAACATTAATATTCATTTCGGGTTTTGTTTTAAGTAAATATTTTAAAATTAAATGAGAAATAGAAAACTAGGTCAATTTAACCGGAAGGAATAAACAAAAACCTTTTTCAAATAAAACCAGTAAGATTTTTTTATAAAAGCATTATCATTAGCTAGACTATTTATGGACAACAGAATTTCTATAAAAAAGACATTGGCGACAATAAGATTAACTGCAGAAAATATATGCGGCAACAAGATTTTCTGTAGAAAACAACCAGATTTTCTATAGAAAACCTCGGCATCAACCAGATTTTCTATAGAAAACCTCGGCGTCAACCAGATTTTCTATAGAAAACCTCGGCGTCAACCAGATTTTCTATAGAAAACCTCGGCGTCAACCAGATTTTCTATAGAAAACCTCGGCGTCAACCAGATTTTCTATAGAAAACCTCGGCGTCAACTAGATTTTCTATAGAAAACCTCGGCGTCAACCAGATTTTCTATAGAAAACCTCGGCGTCAACCAGATTTTCTATAGAAAACCTCGGCGTCAACCAGATTTTCTATAGAAAACCTCGGCGTCAACCAGATTTTCTATAGAAAACCTCGGCGTCAACCAGATTTTCTATAGAAAACCTCGGCGTCAACCAGATTTTCTATAGAAAACCTCGGCGTCAACCAGATTTTCTATAGAAAACCTCGGCGTCAACCAGATTTTCTATAGAAAACCTCGGCGTCAACCAGATTTTCTATAGAAAACCTCGGCGTCAACCAGATTTTCTATAGAAAACCTCGGCGTCAACCAGATTTTCTATAGAAAACCTCGGCGTCAACCAGATTTTCTATAGAAAACCTCGGCGTCAACCAGATTTTCTATAGAAAACCTCAGCGTCAACCAGATTTTCTATAGAAAACCTCGGCGTCAACCAGATTTTCTATAGAAAACCTCGGCGTCAACCAGATTTTCTATAGAAAACCTCGGCGTCAACCAGATTTTCTATAGAAAACCTCTGCGTCAACCAGATTTTCTATAGAAAAAATTGGCCTCAACCAGATTTTCTATAGAAAACCTCGGCGTCAACCAGATTTTCTATAGAAAACCTCGGCGTCAACCAGATTTTCTATAGAAAACATTGGCCTCAACCAGATTTTCTATAGAAAACCTCGGCGTCAACCAGATTTTCTATAGAAAACCTCGGCGTCAACCAGATTTTCTATAGAAAACCTCTGCGTCAACCAGATTTTCTATAGAAAACCTCGGCGTCAACCAGATTTTCTATAGAAAACCTCGGCGTCAACCAGATTTTCTATAGAAAACCTCTTCGTCAACCAGATTTTCTATAGAAAACCTCTTCGTCAACCAGATTTTCTATAGAAAACCTCTTCGTCAACCAGATTTTCTATAGAAAACCTCGGCGTCAACCAGATTTTATATAGAAAACCTCGGCGTCAACCAGATTTTATATAGAAAACCTCGGCGTCAACCAGATTTTCTATAGAAAACCTCGGCGTCAACCAGATTTTCTATAGAAAACATTGGCCTCAACAATATTTTCTATAGAAAACATTGGCCTCAACAATATTTTCTATAGAAAACATTGGCCTCAACAATATTTTCTATAGAAAACATTGGCCTCAACAATATTTTCTATAGAAAACATTGGCCTCAACAATATTTTCTATAGAAAACATTGGCCTCAACAATATTTTCTATAGAAAACATTGGCCTCAACAATATTTTCTATAGAAAACATTGGCCTCAATAATATTTTCTATAGAAAACATTGGCCTCAACAATATTTTCTATAGAAAACATTGGCCTCAACAATATTTTCTATAGAAAACATTGGCCTCAACAATATTTTCTATAGAAAACATTGGCCTCAACAATATTTTCTATAGAAAACATTGGCCTCAACAATATTTTCTATAGAAAACATTGGCCTCAACAATATTTTCTATAGAAAACATTGGCCTCAACAATATTTTCTATAGAAAACATTGGCCTCAACAATATTTTCTATAGAAAACATTGGCCTCAACAATATTTTCTATAGAAAACATTGGCCTCAACAATATTTTCTATAGAAAACATTGGCCTCAACAATATTTTCTATAGAAAACATTGGCCTCAACAATATTTTCTATAGAAAACATTGGCCTCAACAATATTTTCTATAGAAAACATTGGCCTCAACAATATTTTCTATAGAAAACATTGGCCTCAACAATATTTTCTATAGAAAACATTGGCCTCAACAATATTTTCTATAGAAAACATTGGCCTCAACAATATTTTCTATAGAAAACATTGGCCTCAACAATATTTTCTATAGAAAACATTGGCCTCAACAATATTTTCTATAGAAAACATTGGCCTCAACAATATTTTCTATAGAAAACATTGGCCTCAACAATATTTTCTATAGAAAACATTGGCCTCAACCAGATTTTCTATAGAAAACATTGGCCTCAACCAGATTTTCTATAGAAAACATTGGCCTCAACCAGATTTTCTATAGAAAACATTGGCCTCAACCAGATTTTCTATAGAAAACATTGGCCTCAACCAGATTTTCTATAGAAAACATTGGCCTCAACCAGATTTTCTATAGAAAACATTGGCCTCAACAATATTTTCTATAGAAAACTTTGGCGTCGACCAAAGTTGGCAAAATATTCTTTCGAATTAAAAAACAATATTTAAATTTAATCTTTAAAAAATGCCCTTGGTATTTTGTTGTATAAATTTTAAATAAACAATTATTCAGTCCCATTTTCCATACCACTCTCGTAGTCAGTCAGTCAGTCAGTCACGAAAAACTATAAATATTTATTTTACATGCAATTACAATAAATTTCCACACATACGATTACCATACATGTCGTCAACTTTATAAAAATTTATACCCCTACAATTTACAAAATAATTTACGCAAATAAAAATTTAATTTTTGTGCCTCATACCCTGACTAAAACTTAATATACATCTGCTTTATTTTGCACGATTTCGATTACAGCTATAAACTTATACATGGCTACCTCTCGCTCTCAGTCTGTCTGTTGGGTACTTTAGCAAATACTCTAAATATAATTGTATTAACACGTCGCGAGATGCGTACACCAACAAATGCCATACTCACCGGGCTGGCGGTAGCAGATTTGGCTGTCATGCTGGAGTATATACCGTATGCTGTGCATGACTACATCTTAACTGAGCGCTGGCCACGTGAGCAGCAACTTAATTATACATGGGCTTGTTATATTAAATTTCACGCCATCTATGCCCAACTGCTGCACACCATCTCCATTTGGCTGACAGTTATGCTGGCGGTGTGGCGCTATTTGGCTGTAACTTATCCGCAAGTGTCTAGAGAGTGGTGTGGCATGCGTAACACTGTGCTGACAATAATTTTAGCTTATGTTTTGTGCGGGGTGGTGGTGACACCCTGGCTGTACTTAGTCAGTTCGATAGCACAATTTGAGGAAGTGGTGAATGCCAACGACAAAGTACTGCACTCGCGGCCATTGAGTGAATACATTGTAAATTATCAAGCTAAACACGATTATGCGAATTTTTCAAAATTCAGCACTTTTAATGGCAGCAGCAGTGGAGGCAGCGTTAGCGACAGCATCACCAGCACTGCCACCAGCAATGATACAACATTAGAGCGTAATATCACAGTCTATCGTTTGTATCACAGCGATATGGCCCTACGCAACAGCACACTACGTTTGGGCACACTGCTCATCTATTCGGTACTTATCAAACTCATACCATGCATAGCCTTGACTGTACTATCATTACGTTTAATATCAGCGCTTTTGGAGGTCAAGAGACGCAGACAAATGTTACGAAATCAATTAATAAAAGCTGAAGAGAAATCTGCACACTCTACGACAATGAATACATTAGTGCCACCCTCCTCAGCACCAGATGGCAGCCAGATGACAATGGTGAGCTCATCGTTTGCGATACGCAAGAAAATCGATAAAGCGAAACAGACAGATCGTACAACACAAATGCTTTTGGCTGTTTTGCTGCTATTTCTCATCACAGAGTTTCCTCAGGGCATTATGGGTCTGCTGAATACCATATTGGGAGAAGCGTTCTTTATGCAGTGTTATCTTAAATTGAGTAAGTAGACAAAAATTATGTTTGACATGTAGAGAGATAATAGATTGTTTGTCAAAATACAACAGCATACATATGTTATGCCACAATCATATTATGTAGACATAATATTGAAAATAAGGTGGCACTTATTTTTATATTTTTTGGATATTCGATGCTCCCATGTTTATTCTTCGCCATCTAGAATCAAATGCTGAAAATGTGTGAAAAGTCGGATAATGTTTAGATGTTTATTTTAAGATTTGGGTCAAGTTACAAATATTTTCACAAAAGTTTAATAAAATTAAATGTTGAAAAAATCCAATAAAAAAAACAAACATTTTCTATAAGGCATCGGACCTTACCGGATACTTTACAAGTACAATTTTATTACTTGGGAGCATGGAAAATCGAAAAAGTGCCACCCTAATAAACAAAGTGGCACACATACTTATTAGGAAATAAGAAAAAAATCAATATTATTATGCTATTACTCATAACAAAATCACAACATTTCTTAAAGTTGAATTCAAAAGACAAATTTATTGAATTTTTACATTTAAAAAACAACTAAGAAAGTATAGTCGGTCAAGCCCGACCATATAATACCACTGTGTAGAGCAAAAACTGTTTTCATTAAAAATAATAGTTTGGCGAAGAAACAACTGTTTTAGAGGTTTTTAGTTGCGATTGATGATATTATTTCAGCAATAATGGGCATTTAGTCTGTTTCAGTCCATACACATATAAGTATGGGGGTACGAGACCTTCTAGGGGATCATATAAAGATTCCTGGGGGCCACGAAGAACTTTGAAAAACATTATTTTGCGATTTTAAGTTGTTAAAATCATTTTTAATTTTATAAAAGTTTTAAAAAACTCAGTAAAAAACACATTTTCCCCATTTTAGGAAATTCGGTATTTAAAAATAAAAATTTTTAATATATTTAGGTAAACCAAATTTATTTTTTTTCCAAAGTTGTTTTTTTAATTCTTTGGAAAAAAAATTTTCGAATTATTTTTTTTAAATTTTAAATATTTTTTTTTTAAATTTTTTTTTTGTTTTTTCAAATTTTTTTTTAATATTTAGAGAAAATAAAACTTTTGGTGAAAAAAAATTCGGGTTAAAAAATATTTTTTACATCGTCTTTAGATACGGAGGTTCGAATTTTTTTTTAAATATCATCTATATTTACGATAAAATTTCAAATACAATAAAAGCAACTTGCTAACAGTTAGCTCATCCCTATAAAAAGTTACATGCATCCAAAATTGGAACTTATAAAAATGGCTGTATTTTTTAAGTTTTTTCCAACACACATTTTGCATGGAATATTTAAAAAAACGTTTAAATTGATCAAAAGGTAGCAAGGCTTGTGGAGCCCCTAATGAATAAATATATGGTTTTTGTATAAGTAATTGGTATTGTTGAAAATCTTTAGTAAAATTAAATAACTTTATTAATTTTTCGGACATCATTTATTTGAAAAACTAAAAAAAAATTTAATATGCTGATTATCAATGAAGAAAATATAAAATTTAAATTAATGTAAAATTGTAACGGTTAAAGATATCATTATTAAAAAATTATTTAAGTTTTTATAAAAAGTTTCGCATTTTTTATTTATTTCGTAATTTTTAAAATTATAGTTATTTTAATTTTTTTCTATAAAAACCTATTTTTTTTGCACAGTGTATTAAAGATAATTTTATATAGACAAAAATTTCCAAAAGTTATTAAAGTTTTTCGAAAAAATTTACATACATTGTAAATCAAAAATTGTACAAACAAATTTTTTTATACTTGGTTTTTTTATATTCATATGCGCTGAGGGAGAAAATACTATAAAAGGTGTTAATGAAAAGTTGAATAATTTTTACAAATTTCATCCGATTAAAAAAATTAAAACACTATTTTGTTAAACAATTTACTTTATATAAAGTTGTACATTTTTATAAGCTATCATAGCAAAATAAGCAATGTAAAGCAACTAAATTCAAAAAAAGTATTTAATTTTTTTTTTAAATTTCTGAGTTTCTCAACATTTTTGCATGCCATTTATTTATAAGCACAAAAAGGCAGCTAATTTTCATAAATCTTTTAGATAATAAGTCAAACGTTAATTCTATGTTAAAACTTGATCGGCGCCAATAATTAAAATCCATTCAAAGGTGCGTAGGTAAGCCAAAAAACATTATACATTTTAAATGAATAAATTTCAAATTTGCTAACAATATATGCAAAACTCATTAAAAGAGTATAACAATCCTAAAAAAATAATTATAAATATTAAAAATACGCCTTTGGATATGGTATAATTTTAACTCATTAAATCTTTAAAGTCGAAAGTAGTGTATTCTGTCGCCATTTTCGAATACTTCTGCAAATAATTATTGCTTGACATCTTAACTTAACGATATAACCAGTTTTTTGTTTAATTTCAATCATTTGCAAAAATCAATTATGAGATGCATTCACCTTATATAATCAACTGTGGATCGTTTTTAGAATTTTTTACTCAAACATGAAGTTTATTTTTAAATTGGTCAATTTTGAACAGGTCTTCTTGGGACTAGGTCCGCTTAAGTGAGCCAAATTTTACTTTGGACGCTTTTCTATTAAGTTATCTTTTCGGATCATTTATAAATTTTATATAGTCCCGAAGAAAATTGTTTCCTACAAAAAAAAAAATATAGAGATTTTTTGGCCAGAAACGTAAAACATGTTCCAACTTTTGATGCGTGTAACTTTTTATATGGACGAGATTACTACTAGAAAGTTATTTTTATTTTATTTAGAATTTTAACGCCAATATAGATAATTTTTTTTTTAAATGTCAGCCTTTTGTATGCCCGATATATCTAAAAAACCAAAAAAATATTGAGAAAAATTTCAAAAAAAACAAGTAAGAGAGCTATATTCGGCTGTGTCGAATCTTATATACCGTTCACCAAATTATACTTAAAAATATTTTTTTTTAACAAAATTAAATTTTTATTTTAAATTGTTTTAAAATTTTTTCTTCCAAATTGTTTTTTTATTTTTTTAAAATAAGATTTTTCCAATTTTTTTTTTTTAAATTTTTTATAAATTCTTTTAATTTAAAAAAAAAATTCAAAAAAGAATTTAGTACAAAAAAAAAATTGTTGATGAAAAAAAATTCGGGTTAAAAAATATTTTTCCCGATTTTGACCCGTTGTAGGTCCAACCTACTATAGCCTTATATACATCGTTGCAATGGACTTTGAAATATCTATCATCAGATATCCATATAGTCTATATTAATGACTTAGTTATCCTGATATAAATCAAAAATAGGCAAAAAGTCGAGGTTTTCCCGGTTTTTTCCTAATATCTCAGCCATTTATGGGCCGACAGCCGTAAGAATTCCCGGTATATTGATGTATGAATCATGTATGTAAAGGTAGTTTCACACATGACAAATATTTGACGAAAAAGACGTAACCACTAAATAAAATACATTTAAATTCTTTTATTTATATCAAAAACTTATTTTACTTAGGATGATTCAAAACAAAAAACTTAGTTTCATTTTATTTGATGAAGTTTGATCATACAAAACACTTGTAAGAGTAAACACGTCAAACTAATTTGTACTAAAAAAAGTGGTCACGCTTTGTAGGCATATTTTTTTGTAGATCTTCTCAAGAACTATTTATATTTTAAATTTAGCTCATTCAGGTTATAAATAGATTTTGGTGATTTTTTTTTAAAAGTGAGACCCGTGTTGAATAACTTTGAGAGGAAAACACCTTAGCTCCAACCATGTAAAATTTCGTAACAATTTATCTAATAGTTCCCGAGATAGGTAATTATTTAAAAAAAAAAACGTTTCTAAACCACCAGCCTAATCGTCACCAAAGCCAAATATTCATGGCGCTAAGACAATGCTTTGTATTTGATGGGACCAAAAGGGTCCTATCTATTATGGGCTGCTGAAATCTGGCCAGACCATCACAGGGATCCTGGGACGAACGCAACTGATTCGTTTGCCGAAAAACACCCAGAATATGCGCCAAGAAATGAAACCGTAATATTTCATCATGAAAAGACCCGGTCGAAGAAGAACGCTATCTCTGGGTTACGATTTTGGAACAGAGTATCCCATATTGGCTTAATTCGTTCTTGACCTCAGAAATGGCTCGGAATCCATATGTTGCCAGAAAGATAGAAAAGTCCTTAACTAACAATGGCCAATACTTTGAATAAATTTATATTGTACAAGTGTTTCAAAATAAAAAAAATCCCGCATTTTTAATTCATACACCTAATAGGTGGGATGATTTGTTTATATATAAGACTTGTGTTGAATTTTATTTCGATACTAAGTTATTTCAGAGATTAATGCTCATTAATGAAATTTTCGACAGTGGTACAGTTCGGTTTATATAAAACTTAGTTGTGATACATTTTGTGTGGATATTTGTATATATTCTCTAAGGCAATATAAAATCTTGTGCTAAATTTCGTCGAAATATCTTTGAATTGCTACCTATAGTTGTGTGGACGGAAGGACGGATGGACATCGCTTAGTAGTGATCGTGCAGAAAATGATCCAGAACAGATTGGTATACTTTAAGGGTGGGTGTGGGAACAATACCAATTCACATTACAAATAATGGCACTAACCCAATATACCCTGTAAGGTATAAATACTACGACTTTAGTATTACTTACAAACAAACACCTACAATCATTATTACTTTTAAAAAAAATCCTATTATTTACATACTTTATTTATTTATTGTATTTCATTGTTGTTTTGCAAACAATTGCCATAAATATTTAACAACAATAAATGCTTTAACATAAACTAAACTGTTTTTGTTTGTAAAGAAATAAACCTGATTATTCTAACTGAAAATGATCAGCCGATAATAGATGGAAATAGAAAAGCAAATATGTAATTAATTTGTATCCATTATCGTCTGTTTGGATAAACAAATAAACAATTTACTATTAAGCAATAAACAATTTACCCGCACTTCTGCTGATAACATAATAGTTCTGATGTTAAACAATATTACAAACTCACTTCTTCTTTTTTTTTTGTACTTTGCGTAAAAAAAAGAATCAGCAAAATACACAAATAGGGGTGAAAGATTGATAAGGAACATATAGAATACTTAGATACTTATAAATAAGTGCTTGTATTGTAGTAGGTTGTCTATGTTAAAACCAGACATCAATTAATGATAAAAGACGACAACCAACCAGTAATAGAGCTTTTATCAGCTGCAGGGTTATTCTATGTTTTTTTTTTTTGCTAAAGTCTAGCATGACATTGGATATTGTTTATTTATACATGTGTAAATAGTTTATATTTCTAAAATTATGTTGAGAGCTGGCTTTTTGTGAAATATGTACAATATATAAGATCAGGATTGCTCATAAAGGTTGACCAAAATAAATAAGATTCAGCTATTATAAATCTAACATACACATCATTTATCACAGAAAATGGCTTGACAAAAAGGAGTAAGTAAAAGTGGTTCCTTTACAAATTATGTAAAAGTTAATTTATATTTTGGTCTTACAGAAGAAGACTTTATGAGTAAAAACAGAATGCTCATGAAAATGACTTCAAAATAAGCAGCCATTACACTACTACTTCCAAGTAATGCAGTAGGTAATTAGTGGTCATTGTAAAGGAAGTTATTATTATTAAAATAATCCTTTTTCAGGATATTTTATGGAATATTTATTACTAGATTGAATTTTCAATATTTTATGGTAAATCTTCTATTGAAAATTGATAGGAAACATTTCGTCTTTAAAATGTTAATCCTCAATTTCTAAACATTTTAATAATACGAAATACTTGAATTCACCTTCATTTAATTAAGTCTAAGTTATTATTTATCTGTTAAAAGCGCGAAATCAAAAAAATAATTTTCCCACTAACTCGAGATTTGAGGTTATCTTCAAAGACCAGGCATTATTTTCAAAGACCTACAACATACACTATATTAAATTATTTTCGTTATGTCATAAACAATTTGTCCGCCACTTGGTGACTTAATAAACTAGTATTAAATAAAGTACAACGTATTAAACATGAACTAAAGAGCCTTAAAAACAAAACCTTAAGTCGTAGCATAACTTAAATGACTTTTGACATAAACAAATCTCATTATTCCTTAAAAAAACGAAAAATAACAACGTTACTAACCATTTAGTTAGTAATTCCTTGGAAACCATATTATTTTATTAAGTCAAATTTCATTAGAAATTTACAATGAAAACAAAAGCTGCATAAAAAAAAACAATTTATTTTAAAATTAAATTCAATTTATCCCTTAAAAAAGCTTTGCTAAGAACCCTTCATGTTTTACTGCATGTTTATTAGGTTTATCCTTATTTAGCATAGAAATAGTTCTACGTCATCTAAAAATCAAATGCTTAAAATATGAGCAAAATCGAATAATGTTTAGAGGTTGATATTATTTAAAATTTTTAGTGTTGAAATGAATAAGCAATATTTCCCAAAATAATGTATAACAAGTAACAGTGTTATATTCCGAATTTTGTATACTCAACATCAATATGTGACAATAAAATAATTTTCTGATATACTGGTTATATGGGCAATAGGGCCAATTATGTAGCGATCGACAGACAGACGGGCGCACATAGCTAGATCGCCTTAGAATCTAATGAGGACCCATAATATACATACTTTTGTGGACCTTCTATGAATACTTTGACATGGATAAGTATCTAACTACTTTCCCATACATAATAAAAAATAATAAAGCATTTAATGATTACATTACCACCTAGTAATTCTAATGTAGTTTATAACAATTTCAATATAAGTAACGAAAGTTTACACCCTGGCTGGACCATTCAAGACAGAGCCTTCAGACAACTATTCAATACAAATACTTCGGTCATCAGTTCTGTACAGAGACTGCGACTGATTATACAAGACAGAGGCTTCGGACCACTGTACAATAAAGAGGCTTCAGTAGTCTGTTCAATACCGAGACTTCGGTAGTCTATTCAGTACAGAGACTTCGGCCAACTGTTCCACACAGATGCTTCGCACAACTCTTCAATACAGAGGCTTCAGTCGTCTGTTCAAGACAGAGGCTTCGGCCAACTGATCAATACAGAGACTTTGGCAAACTCTTCAGTTGTCTCTTCAAGACAGATGCTTCAGTCGTCTGTTCAAGACAGAGGCTTCGGCCATCTAATCAATACAGAGACTTCGGTCGTCTGTGCCAGACAGATGCTTCGACCTCAATACAGAGGCTTCAGTCGTCTAATTAATACCGAGACTTTGGTCGTCTGTTCTGTACAGGGGCTTCGGCCGATTGTTCAAGACATAGGCTTCTGCCAACTGTTCAATATAGAAACTTCGGTCGTTTGTTTAAGACAGAGGCTTCGGGCTCAATACATAGGCTTCAGTCGTTTATTCAATACCGAGACTTCGGCCAACTGTTCAATACAAAGACATCGGTCGTCGGTGCAAGACAGAGGCTTCGGCCAACTCTTCAATAATGCGGCTTCAGTCGTCTATTCAAGACAGAGGCTTCGGCCAACAGTTCAATACAGAGACTACAGTTGTCTGTCCAAGACAGAGGCTTCAGTCAACAGAGGCCTCGGCCTCAATACAGAGGCTTCAGTCGTCTGTTCATTACCGATACTTCGGTCGCCTATTCAGTACATGGGCTTCGGCCGACTGTTTAAGACAGAGACTTATGTCGTCTGTTGAAGACATCGGCTTCGGCCAACTGTTCAATACAGAGTCTTCAGTCGTCTGTTCAATACCGAGACTTCGGTCGCCTGTTTAGTACAGCGGCTTCTGCTAACTGTTCAATACATAGACATCGGTCGTCTGTTCAAGACAGGAGCTTCGGTCAACTGTTCAATACCGAGACTTCTGTCTCTGTTATATAGGGGCTTTTGCCGACTGTTCAATACAGAGACATTTTCCGACTATTCAAAAGAGAGTCTTCGGCCAACTATTTAATACAGAGACATCGCTCGTCTGTTCAAAACAGGGGCTTCGGACAACAGTTCAATACAGGGGCTTCAGAGGCCAATTGTTCAATACAGAGACATCGGTCGTATGTTCAGTATAGAGACTTCGACCGATTGTAAAAGACAAAAGCTTCGGACAACTGTTCAATACAGAGTCTTCGGTCGTCTGTTCAGTACAGCGGCATCAACCTGAGACAGAGAACAATTTCAGACCTCGGGAGCATTGATAATGTAAAAATTTAAGGGCCACACTAATATTCATATAAAATAAAAAATCTTAAGCAAGTATGAGTATGAAATCTAAATATAGTTGCCACATCATCAACGTCATCGTTTTCTTTTATATTACATAAATCTTTCTTTTTAAATAAAAAAAAAGGAAACACAAAACTCTATTCTATACATACAATTTATTCATTTATAACTTTTAGTTTAGTTTGTTTTTTTTTTTTCAATATAAAAACCTTTCATTTATTATTTCTTCTCATTGCAGGTGACCTAATGGATGTGTTGGCTTTACTTAATTCCAGTATAAACTTTATATTATACTGTTCCATGAGTCGACAATTTCGACAAACATTTGTGCTGCTGTTTTGTCCTCGTCACTTGAGCAGATGTTTACTATCACATCGTCATCATCATCACCACCATCATCATCATCAGCGTCGTCATCCACATGACCCATATGGACAGAATCGTCACAATCAACAGCACAACAATCATCAGCAACGCCATCCAAATAATGATCCAAATAATCATCATGACTGTGATGGTCATAATCAAGAGATGCCTTTGCAAGAGGATAATTTTACAGTTGTAAATGGTCATTTGGCAACAGATAATCGCAGTAAGAGCGCATTTATCGAACAATGGTTTCAAACGACAACACAAGTGACACAAGTGTAGCATGAGGAGTCAAGTCAAGACAATGACAATTTTAATTTAACTGTAACAGAAACAGAAACGGTAACTGTTACGGATTACGAACCAGAACCAGCAACAAATCGACAACATGAGCACCAGCAATAACAAGAAACTGAAATTGATATGGAAATGGAAATGCTAACAGCATTCAAACATTCAAATTGTAATTGTTAATGCGTTTTAAGGAACAGGAAATGGTTAAATGTGTGAATGAGTCTGTGTGTAATACGAATAAATAGTTATAATTTATAACTCCCCATTATATGGGGGCATGTGGGTATGAATGGTTTGATGTCTGTTTTTACAAATGGTCGATTTTGTACGCATTTAAAAGGGGTTTTGATAATATTTCTTATGAAAAGCAGGTGGCATTTATTTGCTTCTATTTTAAGATAAAGTCATAAAGTTCTACATAATTTGCACACATTTGAATTATATATCCTTAACAACACATGTAGGAGATCGTAGATTTTGTTTTAAATTGGGTTCAATGTCAAACATTGCGATGTGAGGAAATATTTAGTTGGTTTGGTAAAGGTTTAACCATATTTTGTCACTAGCTAGAAATGTTGTAATAATCACCTTTTGGAGCGAGTGTGAGAAAGAAAGTTTTTAGAAAACATTTCATGCCATTACGCAGTGTAAATACTTCAGTGATTCCAAAGACACGTGTTACCATCAGGAGTTGAGATTTATGATTTTGTGATTTTTATAACATTTGTTTCATTAGAGAAAAAATTCACTGGAAAAAGTACCAGAAAAGAAACCGAAAATTATAATATTGGTGGGTATATAACTTAAAAATTCGGGATTTACAATGGATGGCGTATCTTTTGAACGCTGTTTTGGTTTTAAATAACTTATATGTAATTTTGAGGGATACATGTCTGTCATAATGACAGAGCGACAAGGGTATATATAAGTTTGTTATACCGTTTAAAATTTCAAAATTTTTCATTTGCGACCTCACAAAGTATATTCTGGATCCATCTGTATGTTAAAATCAACTATGCGTAGCATAAGAATAACTTACATACATGATTCATACATCATTACATCAATATAATATAGACCCGGTTCGATTGCTATTTAAAATAGAGAAAATTGTCTCACAAATAGCTGAGATATAAGGAAAAACTCAGGACAACCTCGATTTTTGACCTATTTTTTATCTGGATTATAATGTCATTAATATAGACAATATTGGTATTTAATGATAGATATTACAAAGACTTTTGAAACGAATATAATGCCATAGTAAGTCAGACCTACTATGCACGGTGGTAAATTTCGGCCAAAAATTTTTTTTTTTTTGTTTTTTTAATTTTTATAAAATTTTGCTGGTACATTTTTCTTAACACTTCAGAATATACAGTATTATTTTGGCTATAAAGTAACTATATGGTTATTTATAGTGCTGTAAAGCCAAAAGTTTTTTTCTTGTCATTTTAATATTAGAAAAATGTGATTTTTTTACTTTTGAATCGAAGTAGCCTGTGCTTTTTTCTTTAAAGTTTTTTTTTTGCAAATTAGCACATGTTTTTATAAAACATCTAGCAGTAAACCATTCCACGTAGTTATTAAGGAGTTCTTGCGTGTTCTTTTTATATAAAAGTGAAGTGATTAGGAACTAGTTTTAAATCTATAGAAACTAAATTAAAAAAAAAGTTTGAAAGACCAGAACAAATAAAAAGCGGGTAAGAGGTTAAGTGTAAATTACATCTAATACTTTAAAGTATCAAGAGTAAGTACTATAAATTTCAGCTGCAAATATCTGCCATTCCAATAATCAGAACGATTTCAGTGCCTTCATATTTTACACAATTTTTTGTATTTTTTTCATAAATTTCAAAAATTATGTAAGTTTGAAAGTTATTTACGACTATGCTGATTTGGCCAAACCATGTATTTGTATGTCGAAATTTTTGCAATGGATCGTTTATGTTATTTTTAATTATAAACCTAATTGAAGCCATTTACAAAAATTACATATTTTTTCGATACTTTTATAACGTCAATGTTATTTGGCCAATCAAGTGTGTTGTTCTTAAATGTACACCAAATTTCAGGCATTTACATGAATAACCTAATTTTTCAGTTAACTTCAAAACGTCCTTCCGAAATTTGTACGACCATTTTTTTCAATCACTTATGCTATTCTTCATTGTTGGACTAAATTTTAGGCATTAACATGAATAACATAATTTTGTCGATGCTTTTAAAACGTCAATGATTGTTTGGCCAAACCCGAAATTTGAATGACCAATTTGTTTTGTCGATCACCTATTTTATTCTTTATTTTTGGACTAAATTTCAGCCACTTTCATGCAATTTTTTTGATACTTTAGAATGTACACGCGTTTTTGGACAAAACCTGTATTTGAACATCTAAATATTTATCGATCGATTATGTTATTTGTAATACAAATACCAAATTTCAAACATTTTTATGAAGTAATAAAGAAGTTATGGATTTTTGGCCGGAATTGACCACCGTGTAATCGGTCAAAATCTAATATTTTTTAAACCGAATTTTATTCACCAAAAAATTTATTTTTAAAAAGTTCGAAAAAAATAAAAAAAAAATTTTTGTCATAAAAATATGTTCACTTATGTACAAATTAAAAAAAAATTGTTTAAAAAATATTGAATATTTTTTACTTTTATATTTTAAAGTTTAGTTTGGTGAAAGGTATATGAGGAGCCGCAGAACATAAGGTACCTTTTTCGAATTTGTTGCCAAATTGGTTTTTTGGTAGTTTTATAATATTTGACTTAAAATCTTCTAGAAACAATGATGTTAGCAAAATTTTTAAAATTTTTTTTTTAAGTAAATGGGTTCTAAAACAAATTATTCTTAACAAAACGTACTTTTTTATTACTTTTTTTCAACAACACTATTATAAAACAGAAACTATGTAGGATCGGGTTTAAAAACATTTAGTCAAAATATTATCTTTAAAAATAAACGCATAAAAAACGTAATTTTTTACTTTTTTAACAATAGTTTCTTTTTCTGATATACATAAATGTGGTGCACATTTAATGTGGTGCTTATTGGAAGTCAGATGTATCTATTAATAAGTATGAAACTTATTAATATTTCCAGGTCCATGCTGTTTTTAAAGGGGCGAAATAAATAAAACTCAATTTACCAAAAATGTTTAATGAGCCAAAAAGTACCTTTTGTTCTGCGGTTCCTCATATAATATTCGGCATAGCCGAATATTGCTCTCTTATTTGTTTATTCTCACTTAAATATTGAACATTTAATGTAAATAACAGCGTTTATTTTTTTTCGAAAATGTTTATCAACAAAGCGTCATATGAGGGAAGTTTTGCTTTACTTCTTTAATTTGAAAAAAAGTGCCGCTGCTGAATGTGTTACATTGGTTTCTACGTGCGACTGATGGGTTGTTCGGTTAAGAAGTGTTGATTTTGACATGGTTTTTTGCTTGACAAAAAAGTTTGAAAACCAAGACTTAGAGGCATTAATCCATAATACCAAACAAATAGAAGCTGAGAGACGATGAAATACGATTTTGCATGTCCAAAATGATGTTTGAACGCTATAAAAGAAAATAGTTCTTGCACCGAATCATTACTTGGATCCATTACTATATGTTGAACGCGGTTGCAGTTCTTTGAATAAATTTATAATGTACAAATGTTTCAAAATAGTATGCAAAAATTTGTTTATTTTTTATATTTAAATTACAAAATATTCATTCCTATTTCTAAATTAGAGAATTTTAATAAACTATATTTACACTTGGTATGTTCAATAACAAAAGGCTATTGCGAATTATTACAAATTTTCACACAAAAATTTTAAATTTGTATTGAAAAACTGGAAAATTTATAAACAATTTGTGATAATTCGTAGTAGTTTTTTGTTATTGAATAGACCGACTATTCTATTTGATTAGTAAAATTTTGAAAAGTTTTAAAACTAATTGCGTTAAAAAGTTGTGATCATTTAAAATTTAAATTCCCAAAAAAATAGTTAATAGTTAAAAGAGTTAAAAACTTGACACTCTTCTAAAATATTCATTACTTAACCTAAGAGAACCATATGACTTATGTAATATCCATCCATAAACCACCAAAGACTTAAGCCCAGTGTCCACTAGCAAGTGACTTGCGGAAGAAATTCTGCAAGTATTTGCTGAAGTGTTTTCACTCAAACAGAAACTTGCGGAAGTTTACTTCCAGAAATAGTTTGTAGAAGTTATTACGACGAACTTGCTGCAAGAAATTGCAGATGTGTTTCCAAGCAATGTGAGTACAACTTGCAGTAGACTTTGCTTTTTTACGACAGTATAAAAATGTTTTGTGGCAAAATAAGATTCAAAATATATTAAAATTCCATGCAGCTGAAAAATTTCCTGAGAATGTCTAATTATGATGAATACATTTTATCTTTAATTCAAACAAGTATTTAATTCAAAGCAGGATACTAAAATGAGATTGGCTATACCTCCCACAGATCGGCTTTTAGTTACTCTTCGATTTTTGGCAACAAGAATAATATTTTTTAAATTTATTCTTGTTTTTATTTTTGTCCATTTTTATAAATTTGGAAAAAAAACTAAAAAAATCAAAACAAAACTGAAAATAGAAGAGAATACCAAAAACCGTTTACCCGACTTCTGCAAGTCTTCAAAACACTTGCAGTTCACAGCAAGTCGTTCAAGTTAATTCCAGCAAGCAATAAACAAGTGTTCCCACATAATTGCTGCAAGTAACTTCTACAAGCCGTGACTTTTGGAAATCGACTTCTAATACGTGTTTACACGACAAAAAATTCTGGAAGTCACTTTTGGAAGCAACTTCTGTAAGAAAACTTGGTAGTGGACACACGGCTTTATGTAAAGGTAAAGTCGTGAAACCGACAATTTTAAATTTTTACTCATTTATTGGCAGAAAATGTACGTGTTATCATGTAATTACAAATTAGATATACACAATCATAACAGAAGTAAATACGCATCGTTTGGGGTAGGTCTATAGTGCAAAATTGTCGAAGGCAAAAAAACGAAAACGAGACTGATTGCCCTTAAGAAATAATGAACTACTTTGGGACTGTGCCATGGTCTTTATGTATAACTTGTTACTGTAATGATAACGCACATTTAGAAGAACAGTGTTGTTTAAAGAAATCATCTTAAAATAAATAAAAAAAAATATTCGATTTTGTCGAATAATTTAGGACAAAAAACCCGGTTTGTCGAATAACTCGAAATCCGTCTTTTTATATAAACCGGTTTAAAAAAACTGGAAAAGTAGAAAACAAACGGTTTTTCAAATAATTCGAAAACCGAAGTCACGATAATGTCTGAAGTGCATACGAAGTAAGAGATCTTCAAACATTGATAAAACAAGAAACAATTTGTTGGTGAATATTTTCCTTCGGAATCATAACGGATAATATAATTACACTGTCGAAAGCAGAAGCATATATCATTAAAAACTAAATCCAATTTTTGGTATAATTTTTTTTTTTCTATATTCATGGAAATAAACCCTTTCTGCCACTTTTGCATTTCATCGTCCTTGTTTAAATCCATTTGAACACATCACAATTACATGTCGTTAATTTCTGTGATGTTATTTAGCAACATGACTATTGACAATAGAGCCAAGATTTTCAACTAAAAACCTTAAACTGTAACAAAAGATTTGTAAGGATAATGAGGTTTTTTTCAGAATTATAAAAATAAAGGATCCCATCAAGCATAATGTTCATGAGAATCGATTCTTTTGTGCCATGACATAGTTGCTGCAATAACCTTTTAGTACTAATTTACTGGGACAGTTAAGCGGAAATCTTTTCTTTTTATAAGCAACACAAGTCTGTACATGTTTGATACAATGGTTAATTATTTTTTTTTATATTATTTGTGTGACTGTGTAACTGTTTGGTAAGGAAAATGTTTGAATGCTTAAAGGTTAAAGATAATTTGTGTAAATAAAAAATAATCTGTTTTTGGTAACTGTTTGAAACGTAATTAAAATCATTTTTCACAACTAGTTTTAGGAGCGGAAGTTTAATAATGGTTAAATAAAGTTTTTTAATTGAGTCCCTAAATATGTAGCATATATTTCTCATATAAATTATTTAACTCATAACTTTGGTAATATTTATATTGTATAAAATATATATAATATATTTAAAATTAATTAGCTATAGTTTGATAAAATGTATTTCTAAGTTATATATTTTCTACTTGTATGTATTTTTATTCAATTACTTTTAAGAAAGTTGAAAATTATTGTCTATGTTTAATAAAACTATCTGATACTATTTATAAAGTTCTAAACTAATACCTTTAATAAGAAAAATGTTATTATATAGAATTAAAAAGAAAATTTGATTTTAAGTGGAGAATTAAACAAATCTGTAAATAGTTAATAACTTAAGTAAGCATATTTAGAAAATGTTTAGTATCTATGTATTATTTTCTTATCTTAAAATCTTACAAATGTGGAATTGTTATAACTACAAATAAAAGTAGAATTTATTGTAATTTTAAGCAACTGTTTTAAACTATAAATTAAATGAAATAAAATAAAATTTTAATAATTGCTGACTTTTCAAAAAAAAAAACACACAATGAGTTCTATTTAATAGTTAAATCCAGGTAATGTTTTACATAAGATCACAATGATTAATGATAAGGAGCTGCAAAAACGTGATCTAGAATAAGAATAAATAATACTTAATATGGCAATTTACCACTTTTACCAAGAAATTAAGTATACGATAAACTCTCCGACCTATTTCAACACTGAATAACGGTTATCCAGAAAATTTGAAATCAAAAAATCTTTCTGTTAGAGTCAACGAAGACCTATACTGTTATATACCAATAGGTTTGTATTGATGTGCTCTTTCAGAATCTATGGTGATATTAAAAAATGATATCAGCTAAACAGTTATTTTGTCAACGTAAAAATAAAAGTTAACATAAAACACTTAAAAAAAGGAGTTATAAATAGCCGTAATAAAAAACAAGTAAGAAAGTATGGTCGGTCAAGTCCGACCATATAATACCCTACACTAAGTAAAAGAGCAAAAACATATTTCTTTTAAAATTTCAATAATTTATATTTTTGAGTGATTTTCGGAAGTGGGCCTAACATGGGAGCTATGACCAATTATGAACCGATCACCATGTAATTATGTCGTGTGATTAATGTCTATATTAAAGTTAGCTATGTTGAATTTTGTGTGTATACCAACATTTTTAAGCGATTTATGCACGTTAAAGTGATTTTCGGAAGTGGGCCTTATATGGGAGCTATGACCAATTATGGACCGATCACCATGAAATTAGTATGTGTGATTTATGTCTATATGAAAGTTAAATACGTTGAATTCTGTGTGTATACTAACATTAAGAGATTTATGTACGTTAAAATGATTTTCGGAAGCGGGTCTATATGGGAGCTATGACTAATTATGAACCGATCGCAACAAAATTTGGTGACATGAATTTTGTATATACAAAACTTATTTGGAGCGCAATTTGTGGAGATACATTTATAAATTAAACATTTATGACCGATAAAGTCCAATTTCGGAAGGACATTTGTATGGGGGCTAGGTGAAATAATGGACCGATTTCAGCCAGTTTCAATAGGCTTGGTCCTTGGGCCGAAAAAATAATATGTACCAAATTAGATCGAAATATCTTCAAAATTGCGACCTGTACTCTGCTCACAAAGTTTACATGGACAGCCATCCAGCCGAACAGCCAGACGGACGGACGGACATCGTTTAATCGACTCAGAAAATGATTCTAAGTCGATCGGTATACTTTAAGGTGGGACTAATATTTTTGGGCGTCACAAACATCTCCCTCCCCACTATGGTGGTATAGAGTATAACAATTTGATAATAGGAATCAAATAATAACAAATTAAAATCCCACTTGATTTTATTTTAATGAAAAATTATTCAATTACAATGCAAGTGTCTTTATAAATTGTAATGCTCTGACTAGCAGCAAGCTTTATGTGTCAATTTATATAAAATGAGTTTTATTTTCTGACGGAAAAAATAAAAGTCCTCAAATGAGTTTTTTTTATGACGGAAAAAAATAAAACTCCTCAAATGAGTTTTATTATGACGGCTATTTAAAACTCTTTTTTTAAGAGTTTTATGAGAACTTTTATTTTTACGTTAAAAAATAACTGTTTTAGATGGATTTTTATTTTTAAAGTCACAAAATAACTGTTACAAAATAACTTTTTTGATATCACTTATAACCGTTACGGTCCCTGAATTATAAGCGTTAGTTCCATTGTGGGGATGGCGTATCTTTTGAACGTGAGTTTTGTTCGTAATAATTTATATGTCATTTTTAAGGGTACATATCTGTCATTTATGCTTCGAAAATGTCGAATTTTGTGCCAACAAAGCGTCATATGCGAGAAGTTTAGCATTACTTCTTTAATTTGAAAAAGTTGCCGCTGAACCACACCGATGCACAAAGGGATTTTGGTGTCAAAAATTCAATTTTTCAAACACTCAATTTCAAAAATCAAATGATGCAGTTTTGTAGAGAAATGTTTAAAGATGAAATGTACACTTATAGTTTTAAGAAAAATTTTATTTTATTTTTAAAAAATTGAAATTGAATAAAGTCCATGCAAGGGTTAAGAAAAAATTTACTTATATTTTCACGCAATTCAGTGGTTTATATATGTATAATTTTCCTAATAATACCATCTACCTTTAACATATTTGAAAAATATAACATTTCTCCATAAATAAAAAAAAAATGGGGATATCATAAACCGTCTATAAGTCACTAAAAACTATTTTATTTTTGATTTTCAATGGAAAAAAATTTAGCCCCCTTTCCACCAAGCTGTTTTTTAATAAAATTAAAGTTGGGAGTCTTGTTTCGATTCAAAAAAATATAGTTTTCGGAACAGGATGAAGACTTAAATGAAATATCCAAAAAATTCTTATGTATGGGTTTCGTGGGCGTGCCCGATTTTATTAAAACTCGGCATGCGTTCTTCTTTTGTTTCAAAAAATGTATGTACCAAATTTCTAGAGGTTTATTTGGATAGGACAAATTTTATGCGAAAAAATCTATTTGGATTGTATGGGCAGTGGGCGTTGGACGTAGTCAATTTTGATAAAATTTTATTTTTTTCTTAATTTAGTCCATATAATTCTCGGTGTCAAATTTCAATGCTCTACGAACATTCCTTATAATTTTTACACAAAAATTAATTTCATTGGGATTGCGGTGGGCATGGCCGATGGTCGTGGTTGATTTTAATAAAATTTTTTGGTCTTTTTCTTAGTTTGGTCCATATAATTCTCGGTGCCAGAGCTCTACGACCACTCCTTATAATTTTTGAAAAAAAATGTATGAAGCCATCCCTCTGTGCGATGGCTCACCAAAGGTGAATGTGTTCCATCGGTTTCAAGAGATAGTTTGTGCGGCTCAGAAGTGGTGATTTTAACACGGAAGACAAAGATCGCCCAGGATAGCCAAAAAATTTTGAAGTCCAAGAAATGGAGGCATTACTCCATGAAGGTTGTTGTAAAACTCAACAAAAGCCTGAAAAATCATTGGGAGCAATTCAAGCAGCAATTTCAAAACGTTTGCGAGCAGCAGGTTTCATCCAAAAGCAAGGAAATTGGGATTTTGCATGTCAGAAATGAATAATTACGATGAAAAATGTAAATGTGAAGCTCGGCCAACCAGCCTAATCGATACCAAAGCCGAATATTCTTGGCGCTAAGGTAATGCTCTGTATTTGATGGGATTAAAAGGGTCCTATCTATCATGAGCTGCTGAAATCTGGATGTTACCTGTGCCAAACCCTACTGATTCGTTTGAAACGAGCATTGGCCGAAAAATGTCCAAAAAATGCTGCCAAACATGAAACCGTAATATTCCAACATGACAACGCTCGGTCACATGTTGCAATACCTATTAAAAAGTATTTAGGAAGTTTTGCCTCAGCCTCTTTATAGTCCAGACTGTGCCCCTTTCGACAACAATTTGATTCAGAACAGAGTATCCGATATTGGCTGGATTCGTTTTAGAACACAAAATATGAGCAATTATTTTAGCTCGAAATTCATATGTTATCAGAAAGATGGGAAAAATACCGCATTTTAAAGTCATACCCTAATATAAACAGAATTTATATACTCACTATCAAAATATTTGTCGCAGCTCCACATTAGTATTTATATTCTGGATACGATTCTAAGACGATCTAGCTATGTTAGTCCGTCTGACTGTTGAAAACACGATAGGGCTGAAATGAAAGGAGCTAGATGGCTGCAATTTTCCACAAATACTCTCTGTTAGCAATGGGTAATATCGGTCTTTAATGTCACCTAGCCCCCATACAAGAGTCCGCCGGAATACTGTTTGAGCATTCGTAAATATGTTGCTTAAGCGGCAATTTTTTCACAAATTTGTTCCATATGTATATAATAATTATTATTAACGAATCTATTCAGAAATAATCCTGTAACTTTATGAATAAATCTTATAAGGAAATTCCAGAAGTGTCCCGATAAAATTTTTCCGGGAATTTATAAAAACATTTTTCTATAAGCAGCACTAGTCATTTGATGCATATGTGCACTTTGTAAAGCAAAGAGAAGCAAATGTGTGACTTTATACATCCCAGTTTTTTTTTACCGTAAACTACATTATCACTTTAGTGTCTCTAAGTAATCTAGGGTGTAGTCATTTAATGTTTTTTGTACTGCACTTTAGAAAGAAGTTTTTTTTTAGTATATTGAAGAGTCAGTTGTCTCTTAGTGTTCCTTTGTAATCTGATGTTAGTATGTTTAATTTTTTATTTTCCTTTCACTTTATGGAAAATCTATTTAACTCATTATAAGGTAAATATTATTTGGTTTACTGTTTTACTAATTATAATTAGTATTATCAGGCTAACTTAGTTTCCATGTTACTGGACTTTAAAGGTAACTTTCAAGATGCTCGTTGTATTAAAAGTATCGATTATTTTTAAGAAACCGGTTACTGTACATTCTCTGTGGAACTAAATCATCAGTTTCCAGGCAATAATTCAACTACTAAGAAAATACTATTAGGGTTATAGAGTTGAAACATAAAGTCAACCTTTCGACTTTTTTAAATTTCGAATATTTTACGACTATTTTTATACTTTTAATGTAAAAATTATATGTTTGCTAGATTTATTATTGAAAAATTAATTTTTGAAATCTTTACAACAAAAATTAAAAGTAAAAAATCTTCTTTCAATTCAACATTTTTCAGTAAAATAATGATTATTCGAACAATCATCTAAAAATCGACCTTAGGACCCTCCACTCATAGAAAAATGCATCTTCATATTGAATTTTGTCAATTGATGTAAAGGCTGACATCACAATGATGAAAAGTATCATGGGATCAAAAACGAAGACACATAGAACTGATGTCAGCGTTATGACGGTTTTTCTATCAGTGTAATTAGAATGTCTCCTTGAAACTGGCATTCTGGTTGTGTTGAGCAAATAACTAATTACTTATTTACCTAGTCAAGTAATCAGTTAGCTAGCCTGTAAGGTAACCGAATCTATATAAGGGCCATGATGATTCCCATGCGTTTACTACACGCAGAGAAAAAATATAATTGGGCATGGTTACTGTAACCATTTATATAGTGTTACAAGTTTTTTAACTATATTATAGTCACAGTAACCATTTACATGATTGTGGTAACCATAATATGGTTAACTTACGGTTCACATGATTGTCTCAACCATATATATGGTTACAGTAAACATATATATGTTTGTGGCAACCATATTTATGATGAATAATTTTATCATAATATGTTGTTCTCAGATTATGATAAGCCTTAAGCCGAGAGCACCATAATATGATAAGACCTTCATCATATAAATGGTTGTCACAAACATATATATGTTTACTGTAACCATATATATGGTTGAGACAATCATGTGAATCGTAAGTTAACCATATTATGGTTACCACAATCATGTAAATGGTTACTGTGACTATAATATAGTTAAAAAACTTGTAACAATATTGAAATGGTTACAGTAACCATGCCCAACTATATTTTTTCTCTGCGTGTACTTAGTACCAGCTATCAAATAGTACCTTTGTAATATATGTATATAGCATCAATTGACTTCTGAATAGAAACAATTAACCTGAACGTTTGGTTAATTAAAATCTATTAAGTAACATCGGTAAAGTATAAACATTTTAAATTGATTTGCATTTTTCTATTAACATTTATTTTGCTTAAGCAATTTGCATATTGATAAAGTACTTGCATAAGTTACAATAATATTTACATATTTTATAATACAACCCATAATTAGTAGCAATGCCAAACCATTTCAAATTATATTTAAATTCCTAAAAATGTAGTTCTTAACATCCCTGTTGTTTGGTTACAGTCAAGGGTTCCAATGAAATATTGTTCTTTACCAATACAGCCTTAGCTGTATCAATGGTGGCAGTGGAGGGCACACGTTCACGAGTTAAAATCCAAACAATTGCTAAAACAAAAAATACACAATAAATGACAAATCATAATAATTCTAATTGAAATTGAAATGTCAATAGAAACACAAATGCACACTTACTGGAATGTTGATTGTTGGCAGATGGTTGGCACGAGTAGACTACACTGAATGTACAATAGTCAGTGTCGAGAACCCAGTAATTGCTGGTGGTATTATAAGCCGGACTAACGGGAAATGTGACCATCAATTTGGCATTGGAAACAACAGACGCATAACCATTAATTACTTCAGCAGCACCAGACCTAAAAATATAAAGAAATTATAGGAAAATTTAATAATGTGAAAGAGAGAATCAAATTGTTGAATATTACAACAATCTTCATGGAGTAATAGCTCCAATTATTTTTTTCTGGACTGCACGACCTTTATTTAAATCGGACTAATCGTTTAGAATACATTCTACGATTATTCACGGTAAAAATAGTATTTTATCAGTTAGAATTAAACAAATTTGAGTAACTTTTACAGCTTCTACTGAATACACTTGCTGATTTAGTCATTTGACCATGCAAAATTTATTTTGAACTCCAAACTGTGCAGAGTCCATCCACCCACCCAATTAAAATCTTCATAATTTTATGCTTCTGTTAACTTACTTACAAACATTCCCAATCGATTATGAGCAAAAATAAATTTTTGAAAAAAACTACACCATTTCCAATTGTATTTCAGAAATTTCCATTTGTATTTCAGAATTTTCTAATTAAATTTCAGAATCTAACATTAATATTTAAGAAACTTCTAATTGTATTTCAGAAATATCGGAAATAAAATATTTTTTTTTTAATATAAAAAGTGACCTAAAGCTCAATAAATTATAATATTTATAAATTTCCAATTGTATTTCAGAATTTTCCAATTTTATTTCAGAAATTTTCATTTGTATTTCAGAAATTTCCAATTTTATTTCAGAAATTTCCATTTGTATTTCAGAAAATTCGAATAGCAACACAAATGGCAATTTCTGAAATACAAATAGAAAATTCTGAAATGCAATTAGAAACTTTTTAAGTATAAATAAAAATTTCAGAAATAAAATGGAAATTTTTGAAATACAATTGGAAAATTTTGAAATTCAATTTGAAATTTCTGAAATATAAATGGAAACTTCTGAAATACAATTAGAAAATTCTGAAATACAATTGAAAATGGTGTAGAAACACAAACAACAACAAAGAAACAGAAAAAACACCAGACAACAACCACAATTCCACCATAATTCTAACAACTTACTTTCCATTAACTAGAGAATTCTTAACACCAACATTGCCATCAGGCTGTAGAGTATATTCGGCCGTTATACAAACACCATCAGCCTCAAAATACATGGGATATTTAGCGTATTCATACCAAACACCCAAATATTGGGAAACATCAAAGCTGGGCACAACATCGACATCACAAGGACAAATGCCAGACGTTATAACTTGAGCCTGGGTGGTGGTGGCGAAAACGACCAACACAGCAATAAATGTTACAATTTTTGATACAGCCATTATTGAAGTTGTTTTTTTTGTTTTTCTAGTCTCTGTGCACTTTACAAATCGAACTGTTAACAATTCTATGAAATACTTTAGTTTTTATAGCGAAAAAAATATGAAAAAAAAAATAAATTTGTAAATACTTTGAGCAAAAACAATGTTGTTAGAAATGTTTTGTAAGTAAGTACTTGATTTTATTTTATGTTTTTGTTAAACATTATGTTCGCATAGTTAAAAAAAAAACAGCAGCATCATTCTGCATGTTCTTTTTATTTTTTATTTTTTGGTTCAATACATTTTAGCCAGTTTTACGTTTATTGACATGACAATTTTGCAAGCGTGAGTTGTTGTTTATTAACTACTGCAAGATGGGTAGGATGTTTTATACCCTACATAAAGTTTTAATTATAAACTAACTATTAGAATATTATATTAAGAAGTGAAACTTAATGAAAAAGGGAAACAATCTCAATTAGATTCAAAAATATGCCACTTCAAATTTCCGTCTTTCAAAAATATTGCAAAAGTACGACCTATATTTTGAAAAATTTAAATTTTGAAATGCCTTTAACTTGGAAATATAAGAGATAAATAGCACAATTGTTTACAATTTTAATATCGGTCTAAAAATATGTGAGTAAGAGATACTAAAGTTTTACTACCTACCCGAAAACAAATTTTTTCATAATAACTCAAAATTTTGGAGGTGTTACAAAATCTTTGTAAACGATTTTAGTATGTCCTCACCTTGGTCTACAACCCCCATTAGGTCACTTTTCAATTTTTGACAAAAATTCTTATTTTGTAGCAGGATATTGACTTGACATTTTTTTTTGTAAGACCAAAAATTAACTTATATAAACAAAAAAAAAATGTCCTAATATTTGTATTACAATTTTGATAAAAAATTTTAGTTTTAGAAATTCAATAAATATGTAATATTTATTTAATAAAATCTTTATTTATTAACAAAACTCAATGAAATTTTCAACGTATGTATTTTAACTTGTCATTCTAAATAACAAAGTGTAAAAAAAAACTTGTCAAAAGGTCAAAGGAAATCCCGCAATTCCTAAAAATTGGAGCGAATATCCCAACAATTTTATTATACCCTTAACCTTCGTGAGAAGGGTATATATAAGTTTGTCATTCCGTTTGTAATTTCTACATTTTTCATTTCCAACCCTATAAAGTATATATATTCTGGATCCTTATAGATAGCGGAGTCGATTAAGCCATGTCCGTATGTCTGTTTGTCCGTCTGTTAGTAGAAATCAATTTTCTGAAGACCCCAGATATCTTCAGGATCCAAATCTTCAATAATTCTGTCAGACATGCTTTCGAGAAGTTTGCTATTTAAAATCAGCAAAATCCGTCCATAAATAACGGAGATATGAGCAAAAAACCGGGACAACCTCGATTTTTCACCTATTTTTGATCTATATATGGATTATTAAGTCATTAATATAGACAATATGGATATCTAATGATAGATATTTCAAAGTCCATTGCAACAATGTAGATAATGCTATAGTAAGTTGGACTTACAATGGGTCAAAATCGGGAAAAATATTTTTTGACCCGAATTTTTTTTCATAAAAAAATTTTTTTTGTCATAAATTTTTTCCAAAAAAAAAAAATTAAATAAAAATTTTTTAAAAAATTTGAAAAAAAAACTTTTTTTAAAAAAAATTAAAAAACAATTTCAAAAAAAAAAAATTTAAAACCAATAAAAAAAAATTAAATTTTGTTTACCTAAAAATATTTAAAAAAATTTATTTTAAAGTATAATTTGGTGAACTTGTTTTTTTTTAATTTTGCCCATAGGGTCCAGATTTTCTTGGGGGAGCACATCAAGGTTGGGATTTTAGAGCATGTGGCCCAAAGTTGAAAATTTGATAAAAGATAGGTCAAACTCCGAAGGGGGTAGGTGGTTCCGCCCATAGGCCAAAAATAAATAAAACGATCACAAAATATTTGGACAAAATGCAAAAAAAATTGTCTCTTAAATGTCCAATCTTTTTAATGGCAAACCGGTTTTTGCTGGAAATCTAACGGGACTTTTTAAAAATAAAATTAAAAGCATGAGCAAATATTCATTTGCAAAGCGCAGCTGAACGCTGGAAGAATAATTCAAAGCAAAAGTGCACTTCAAAACGGTCTTGCGATTGCTGCAGTCTACAAAATTAAATAATTTTCAATGGATTTTGAAGTTAAAGGTATTTATTTTATCTTTAGAAAATAATTAAAACTAACTTGTGTTGTAAATCTTGTGAAATTAATTAATGTTTTAGTTAACCTATTTGTTTGTTACTTTTTTGTAAAACTGTTTACTTAAAGTTTTAGTTGTGTTCCCCAAGATTGCCCCGTATGTTTCATTTTCATTGTATTAATCTGACTCTTAAGATAATAAAAGTGCTGAAGTTAGTTGCGGAAATTTGCGTATGATCTGTAATATACTAACCCGCCTTCTTATTTTTGCATCGGTGCTGAGGAAAGCAAGCAAGTAGTAGTGTCAATAGGTGAAATATCGGATGTAGCAGCTGAGAGCGAAAAATAAGCGTATAAAACAGTTTAGATTGCAACATAACCGACAAATATCGCGCAATGCTACAAATACAGAACTTTTAAATAGATTGTTTTAAGTTCAGATGCATTTGTTTCTGGAGACCAAACTTATCAACAAAGAAAACAAGTAGTTTAAGTCAAAGAGTTTTAAATTTGATTAATATTTGATATATAATAATGTCTTATTTTACCTTACAACATTATATTACTTAGTAATACCTCATATTGCATTATATAACTTTGTATAACATTTTAATTTTTCAGTGTATAATTCAAATGAATTAAAATGGAATAAAAATTTACTAAAATTATTTTAAACAAACGAATTTTCATACTGAAATAATTTATTTAAAAAATTCATAAAACAAATCTAAAATCCAATTAACCCTTCAAAGATCAAAGGTCTACTGTGGCTGCAGTTGTTAATATTTTTTCTTAAAAATTGGCAAACTTTAAGTTCTTCGGGCATGCTATGAGGTGACAAATTTTGAAAACCCTATCTTTTTTAGTTTTGGAGATATTGATTTTTGACCGCTTGTCAATTTAAGGGAAACCACTGTGCAATGTATCAAAAAATGCAAGTAATTTTAAAGCGTAATCAGTTTTCTTTCAGACAAAAACTGACTGAGTTACAGGTCAATAAGTTGATGAACACCACTGAAAAGGGTGTTTTTAGAATAACTTCTGAATTTGAGGGTATTTCTGAAATTTGTAATGTACTCAGCAAGACCTATAACCCACGCTAGGTCGTTTTCAAAGATTTTTTTTCACTGTAGTGCGGTGTTTTTTTTAAAACATAAGTTTTAATATAATTTTAATGAAATGCTACTTACTTACTATTTAGTATTATTAGAAAATCTTCTCCCCTATCCACGGCCATTGCCTGAAGTAGGGTATATGTCTATATCGATAAAAAAAAGTTTCTGATTAGTAATTTTTGATGAAAGATCTTATCAAATATGTAAACATATTAAACATTTAAAAAATGCTATGAGAAATTTTAATTAAGTTGCAATTTTGTAAAAATTTTCCATTTTTCAAATTCACCTAAAATTTTTTTATTTTGGAGAATATTTTTAAAAAAACATTTAGACATCGATTACCAAAAAAATTGTTGTGATAAAACATATAATCTCAAGGTAGAAAAAGTAAGTTATAAAATTTATATTTGAAAGATAACATTTATATTTTAAGATATAAAAGATATTACTTTAATTTCTCATTTGCTTTAAAGCAAATATTCATTCATTGTAATCTGCCCTTATTTCTTACAAGCGGTATAAAGTTTGTGTAAAAAGAGTTGGTCGAATTTAGGACCCTGCATCTCATATTGTATAACAACAGGATGGATTTGTACCATATGAATTGAGGCTGAAAGACATGCTGCTTGAACGCTATAAAAGCCTATATACCCTAATATTACATCATGACAACACCTGGCCACATGTTGCTATATCTGTTACAAAGTATTTAGAATGAAGTGTTTCGATCGATCCTGAACGCTTTCTCTGAGATACGCTTCACTTTAGAACAGAGTATCCAAGATTGGTTTGATTCGTTCTTGGCCTCAAAAGAAGATATTAAAAGGTCATAGCTAACAATGAGCAATACTTTGAATAAATTCATATTGTAGAAATATTTCAAAATAAAAGCAAACAATTTTGTGAAAATTTCTCATTTTTAAGTCATACGCCCACCCATACGACTTAAATATTCCGTAAAAAATTTATCGAGAATTTATCGATAACTTTGAATAGAAACAAATTATCATAAACTTTCTATAGAATCATATTAGTTTTTTATAGAACTGGAATTTTCTTATTTCTAATGTAGACAATTTCTCAACAACTTAAATTACACTATGCAACACATGAAGACTTTTGGAAAAACACAAGATCATGACAGTATAGGTTCGACTCTACTACCAAAGGGTAGTAAAACCCTATACTCAGTTTGTCCATTTTGGTGACCGATTTTTTTTTTTGTGGGCCCCCAAATTTTCTGAAAATCAGTGGAGCCTCTAAAAAAGGTGTCATCAGTTTTTGGTTAACAGCCAATTCAGACTTTGTGATACGGCTTAACTTTATATAGCAATAATATAGCTAAGAGTCCGCCAAATAAATTTTGTTAAAATTGTTTTCAAAAAATAGCTTTTTCGTGCACTTTTGTTGAAAAAATATAGGAAGAAAATTTTTGTTTTTACTTTTTTTAGAATAACTTCAAGGGTCTCCTAATAACTTGAATTTTCTATAGACAACTGTTCTATAACATGAATATTCTATAAAAATTTATCGATAATTTGAATTTTCTATGGAAAATTTATCGGTAAATTTCATTTTCTACGGAAAATTTATCGATAACTTTAATTTTTTATAGAACATATATCAATATCTTTAATATTCTACAGAACATATAGTGATAACTTTAACTTTCAATAGAAAATTTATCGATAACATTAGTTTCCTTTAAACAATTTTTTGATAACTAATCGTCTATAGAACTTATATCGATAACTTAAATCTTAGAATTTATCGATAACTTTGATTTTCTAGACACAATTTATCGATTTCTAAAGACAATTCAGCCACGACTTTAGTTTTTATAAAATTGATAGATAACATAAATTTTTTATAGAAAATTTATCAAATAATTAAACTTTAAGAATAATACCCTACACCAAGTAAATGAGTAAAAATATTTTTCTTTTAAAATATCAATAATTTATATTCATGAGTGATTTTCGGAAGTGGGCCTTATATGGTAGCTATGACCAATTATGGACCGATCACCTTGAAATTAGGTCGTGTGATTTATGTCTATATAAAATTTAACTATGTTGAATTTTGTGTGTATACCAACATTTTTAAGGGTTTTATGCACGTTAAAGTGATTTTCGGAAGCGGGTCTATATGGGAGCTATGACTAATTATGGACCGATAGTAACAAAATTTGGTGACATGAATTTTTTATATATAAAACTTATTTGGAGCGAAATTTGTGTAGATACATAGATAAATTAAACATTTATGACCGATAAAGTCCAATTTCGAGGGGACTTTGTATGGGGGCTAGGTGAAATAATGGACCGATTTCAGCCAGTTTCAATAGGCTTGGTCCTTGGGCCGAACAAATAATATGTACCAAATTTGATCGAAATATCTTCAAAATTGCGACCTGTACTCTGCGCACAAGGTTTACATGGACAGCCAGCCAGCCAACCAGACGGACGGACATCGTTTAATCGACTCAGAAAGTGATTCTAAGTCGATCGGTATACTTTAAGGTGGGCGTTAGACTAATATTTTTGGGCGTTACAAACATATGCACAAACGCATAAAACCCTCCCCACTATGGTGGTGTAGGGTATAAATATGTATATCGATAACTAGAATCTATTGACAATTTATCGATACCTTTAACTTTCTATCAATCAATAGAAGACTTTAATTTTCTATAGACAATTTATCGATAACTTAATTTTTCAATAGAAATTTATCGATAACTTATATCTTATATAAACAAAATTATCGAAATCTTTAATTTTCTATGCTCTCTAGAAATTATATCTATTTGTTTGTTATCCATATATTATCGATAACTTTAATTCTATATAGAAAATTAATCGATTACTTAAATTTTTTTAGAAAAAGTATCTGATAACTAGAATTGTATACAGACAATTTATCGATAACCATAATTTTTGGTAAACGATTTATCGGTAACTTTAACTTTCTGTAGAAAATTTATCATTAACTTTAATTGAATTTTTTTAATTTATCGATAACGTTTAATATCTATAGAATAATAATGTTACTTACATTCTGTGTTACAAACGCCATGATAAGTCTTAATTACACAGACATAACAGACAAACATCATGCAATAATTAGAGTAAATAGAATATTTTCATATCTACTTGCATAGAAAAATATTTATGAAATTCAACAATCAATAACAAAAAATACATCTGCTAAAAGAATTTGTTAAATATTTGTTTTCATTTATGATAAAAAACAAAAAATAACTTTGTTTTTAAGTACTTATGTTTCAATAATGATAAACAATAACAACATTAAATTTCGACAAATAAAAAATAAAACAATCGTTCAATTAGTGTGACGGTGTAATTAATGGGCCACAATCTGGTGTAATAGATTCTTCAGACGTGCTAGACAAACATGACTAAATGGTTTAGGGCTACATGGGCACCTGATAGTAAACAATAAAACTAACTTTAAATAAACATTTAAATTCATTAAAGTGATAAAGGCTTAAGTAATAAACGTGCCAGTAATGTTTTATCCATAAAACTTAATTATGCAAGTTTATAATAAAGGAAACTTAAATTAATTAAGAATTTTCTATTAAAACATTTAACCAAATCTTATGTACATATATTAAGAATCCTGTTTACTCAACAAATTTATCTCCATTTAACATATGCCATCTTTAATAACAATATCCTTGAATTTTGTTCCTCTTTAACAAAAAAAAAATAATTCATCACTAGAAATGAAAAAATAATTTATATTGTCATAGTAAGTACGAATATGTATGAGTTTCAATAGCAAATATTTATGGAAATTAAATCCCTTCAAATAAATAAATGTCTGTATGATGTTTTTTTTTATATTCTAAGCAATCACTTGTTGTAGCACATGTCCTGTAAGACACACACAAACATTAGACTAAATAGAATAAAATTTACAAATTGAAACCATTTACCATGACAACAGGTAAATATTTATATACTAATGTTTACATACGACTACATACATACTTTTATAGAGAACATTTAAGCCAATAGATAAACAATGTTTAAGTATGTTCGAATATGTATTGTATAATATTTGTAGTATTAGAAAAGTTAAATAATGTTGTTTTTTTTTTCTTCTTTCGTTCTAAGCAAATACGATGACAAAGTTATACATACGACCATATAATGATGAATCATGTAACCCAGTAAACAGCAATTTGTACATTCCAATGGTTTTAATGTCAGATAATCTGAGTGGTATTCTCCATTGGTATTTAATAAATAAATTTAAATAT
Source organism: Calliphora vicina (assembly GCF_958450345.1). Classification (NCBI taxonomy): domain Eukaryota; kingdom Metazoa; phylum Arthropoda; class Insecta; order Diptera; family Calliphoridae; genus Calliphora; species Calliphora vicina. The sequence goes on along the minus strand of NC_088782.1, from coordinate 33,920,502 downwards.
TTTACTTAAAGATCAAAATTTTAAAATTTAAGGGATAAAAATAAATTGTATTTTTATAATTTCAAACATTTCCATAACAACATAACAGGAATTTTATATAGAAACTGTATCGATAACTTAAATTTTTAATAGTAAAATTTATCGATAACTTCAGTATTCTTAAGTTTCTTACAGAATATTTATTGATAACATGAAAATGTATAGATAACATTTATATTCCATGTCAAAAAAAAAATTATATTTAACTTGAATATATTGATAACTTCAATTTTTAATAGCAAATTTAACAATAACCTGAGTTTTATATAAAACATATATAGATTACTTTAATTTTATATATAAAATTTATCGATAACATGAATTGTTTGTGGAAAATTTATCGATCCCTTCAATAGTCTATAGAAAATAAAACTTTAACTTGAATTTTCAACAGCTTTTTTCAGATATTAAATGGGACCAATTGTTTGACATAATGTGAATATAAATAAAAACAAGTAAGAAAGTATGGTCGGTCAAGCCCGAACATATAATACCCTACATTAAGTAAAAGAGCAAAAACAGTTTTCTTTTAAAATTTCAATAATTTATATTTTTGAGTGATTTTCGGAAGTGGGGGCTATGACCAATTATTGACCGATCACCATGAAATTAGGTCGTGTGATTTATGTCTATATTAAAGTTAACTATGTTGAATTTTGTGTGTATACCGACATTTTTAAGCGATTTATGCACGTTAAAGTGATTTTAGGAAGCGGGTCTATATGGGAGCTATGACAAATTATGGACCGATCGTAACAAAATTTGGTGACACATATATAAATTAAATAAATTACATATATAAATTAAACATTTATGACCGATAAAGTCCAATTTCGGAAAGACATTTGTATGGGGGCTAAGTGAAATAATGGACCGATTCCAGACAGTTTGAATAGGCCGAAAAAATAATATGTACCAAATTTGATCGAAATATATTCAAAATTGCGACTTGTACTCTGCGCACAAGGTTTACATGGACAGCCAACCAGCCAGCCAGCCAGCCAGACGGACGGACGGACATCGTTTAATCGACTGAGAAAGTGATTCTAAGTCGATCAGTGTACTTTAAGGTAGGTGTTAGACTAAAATTTTTGGGCTTTACAAACATCTGTACAAACGCATTATACCCTCCCCACTATGGTGGTGTAGGGTATAAATATATTTTTTACGTGAAAATACCTAATTTTTATACCCTTCACCATGAGTGGCAAGGATATATGTATATATGTTTGTCATTCGGTTTGTAATTTCCACATTTTTCATTTGCGACCCATAAAGTATATATATTCTGGATCGCTATAGATAGCGGAAGCGATATAGCCATGTCTGTCTGTCTGTCGAGAAAATCGGTCCACAAATGGCTGAGATATAGGTAAAAACTAGGACAACCTCGATTTTTGACCTATTTTTGACCTATATCTGGATTACTAAGTCATTAATATAGACAATATGGATATCTAATGATAGATATTTCAAAGACCTTTTTCAACGACGTATATAAGACCATAGTAAGGACATACAATGGGTCAAAATCGGAAAAAAATATTTTTTAACCCGAATTTTTTTTTCATAAAATATTTTTTTTTTGTCATAAATTCTTTTTCCAAAAAAATTAATTAAAGAAATTTAAAAAAAAAATTTTGAAAAAACTTTTTTTAAAAAAAATTAAAAAAAAATTTGGAAAAAAAATTTTTTTAAAAAAATTTTAAAACATTAAAAAAAAAAATTTGATTTTGTTTAAATAAAAATATTTAAAAAAAAAAATATTTTTAAGTATAATTTGGTGAAGGGTATATAAGATTCGGCACAGCCGAATATAGCTCTCTACTTGTTTTGTTTTAAAAAAATCAGGAAAAATCGAAATCGGCAGAAATTGTTGAGATTTATTGCTTTATCACAAAGCCATATGTATTAGGAGCTAAATGAGATACTGATCATAAAAATCAATGCATTCTTTTCGAATTTATACACAATTAAGTGAATTCGCTGAATGACATTATGTCCATGGACATTATGTCATTTCGGTAGTGTCATAATGTCCATGGACACTATGTCACTTTGCTTATGGATATTATGACACTTTTGGCCTACGATGATCGGTCCATAATTGGTCATAGCTCCCATATAAGGCCCACTTCCGAAAATCACTCACGAATATAAATTATTGATATTTTAAAAGAAAAATATTTTTACTCATTTACTTGGTATAGGGTATTATATGGTCGGGCTTGACCGACCATACTTTCTTACTTGTTTTGACTGGTATTGGAACATGTGACCGAGTGTTGTCATGATGGAATATTACGGATTATTGCCTGGCCGCGTATTCTTGGTGTTTTTTCGGCAAATGCTCGCTTCAAACGATCACTTAAAAATCAGTTGCGTTCGGTATAGGTAACCTGTGATGGTCTGGTGAGATTTCAGCAGCCTCCACTGCACCCACCAAATACAAAATATTATCTTAGGGTCATGGATATTTGGCTTTGGTCGATTTCGCTGGCTGGACGGGCTTCACATACGATCTCATACTTATTGTAATGGATCAATTATTCATCGCAAGTAATGATTCGGTGCAAAAATTATTTTCTTTTATAGCTTTCAAGCATCATTTCGGACATGTCTTTCAAGGTCTTTCGAATTCAATTCGTATGGTACCCAATTTCCCTGCTTTTGGGTGAATCCTGCCGCTTGCAAATGTTTTGAAATTGCTGCTTGTGCAACTCCCAATGATTTTGCAAGCTCTTGCTGAGTTTGACAACAATCCTCATGGATTATGCCTCCAAATCTTCGTCTTCACACTTTTTTTGCTGGCCTGTGCGATCTTTGTTTTCCGTATCAAAAGCACCGCTTCTGAAGTGCACAAACCATCTTTCGCACGTTGAAGCCAATGGAACGCATTCACCTTAAGCTTTAGTGAACAATCGGTGTGCATCAGCGGCATTTTTTTTTTTCAACTTAAAGAAGTAAAGCAAAACTTCCTGCATATGACGCTTTGTTGGTACAAAATTCGATATTTTCGAAGCAAAAAAACTTTGTTGTTTACAGTATAATGTTCAGTAACTAAGTGAGAATAATTGACAGTTGTGTAGTCTTTAAAATGACATATAAGTTATTAAAAACAAAAACCGCATTCAAAATATACGCCATCTATAATTGTAAATCCCGCATTTTTAAGTCATACTTTAATTTTGTATGGAAAATTTATCGATTACATTGATCTTCTATAGAAAGTTTATCAAAAACTTTTATTTTCTATGGAAAATTTATTGATAATTTTAATATCCTATAGAAAATATATACATACAGTGGCGGCCAGCTATTTATTGACAAATACTTGCTTTTTTATCAACTGAATTTTAAATGCGACAGTGCCAAAACAAAAGAACCTAGGGGTATGGAAATTAGTATTAATATTTCAAGTTTCTCAAAAATGTTTGGAAAAATCTATACGACATATATGAACAAAGATATGTGAAAATACGTAGTCCCGCCTCTGCGAACATCCGCAGTTAATAACATGATATGGCCGAAACAATTGGAACTAAAAATACGAAATTGGGTCTGAATATCTTCTAATAATAAAAACAAAATTATATAATACTTAGGAAATATGTTTATTAAAGAAAATTTTTTTGGTCAAATTTTAGAAAAACCCTATTTGTTCGTGGTGAATAGTTATGAATTGACACAGCTGAATAAAATACACTTGTGTGTTAAAACAGTCCTTATGCATATTTATTTGTGGAAATATTCGAAAAACAAATTGAAAATCACATGGAATTTAGCAAACAATTTTGTCCCTAATTAGCAGGGAAACCAAAATATGCAAATGCATGTTTTTTTTGGTGAGTCTAATGAGCACATGGATAAGATATTTACACGTTTCAGAACTATTTAAGAATTTTGGCATTAGTTTAGTGCATATTTTTGCATATTTTACCCTTAAATACATATTTTTGCATATATTTGTTTTAAGAGCATATTTTGCGTTTTTAGAGCATATTTTACTGTTTAATAGCATATTTTGAGTTTATCATTATTTTTATTATTTATTTTTCGCTGTTGTGTTACAGATTTTTACTTCCTTTGTTTAAAAATAGATCACCAAAAAAAAATTTAAAAAACTGACATTTTTTTTAAAAATTTAAAAGAACAATTCGAAAAAAATTTTCAAACACTAAAGTCGGTTCTTTTTAAAAACCAGCTTTTTATTAATTTGCAACCATAGTCAAAATTAAAGTATGTTTTAAATTGAACCGACTTTAACTGGGTGCCACCGCAAATGTAGAAAATATTTTCATACAATATACAACAAAAAACAGACAAGTGGCAACGCTGAACAGCTGACATACAAAATTAAAAAAAAATCCAAAAAACGTAAACAATAAAAGTAACCGGGACATCTAAAGAAAGAAAGTTGTTTGTTGTGGAAAAATGGAAAAGATAAGATTAATATCATAATTACGATATTTTGGTACTAATTTTAACTGTTCAATAATTGCAAAATCTCTACCAATATCTTGTAACTTAAACATTTTTTACTTTGTGACGAACTTTTTTACTCGGCGAAGAACAAATGATGCTGTTGTTAAACGAGTTAAAAACGACTTCAGCTAGTTTTATATTTAGAGTCGACTTCAGCGTCAGAAGTATACTTTAACTTGTCTATGATAGACCTAAAGTCCACTCTTAAGTAAAGTCGAGTTTAATTCTCTTAAAATGTACTTTATTTTTGACTATGATTATGTGCCATTGTCTTTTAAATTTGCTCCTGTAACATCAGTTGATGTCGAAAGAACATTTTCTATGTATAAAAATGTTTTCAGATCCAATAGACAACGATTTTTATTTGAAAATTTAAGTAAATTTTTTTTGGTTAAAAATTATGTAAAAGTTTGTTTTTTTAAGAGCATATTTTTTAAATTTTAAGAGCATATTTTAAAGTTTTTACTGCATATTTAAAGCGCCTAAAACGATTTTTTTAGAGCATATTTCCGGTTTCCCTGCTAATTAGATATCTTGATTTTCATATAGAATATGTGTAGATAACTTGAATCTTTTGCAGAAAATTTATGAAAAAGTTTAATTTTCTTTAGAAAATTTATCAATATCTTATACGAATGAATTTTATATTTGCTGAATTCACAAAACCCCTTGTATCATTGTATCGAGTGTATTATGGAATTCAAATACAATAGTGTATGCTTGTTGTTGGAAATTTTTATACAAAAATTAAATACACTTATACACTTTACTTTTATGTTTTTAAAAAGTTGTATCGGTTTACAGCTATAAATTTCTCTGAGCACACATAGTACCCGTATATGTGAGAGAGTAATTTGAAAAAATGAGAGTCGGTCTGCTTGTTATACATACTACGCTTTCAAAAACATTCATACAATATACAATGGGTGTTCACAAACTAATAACCAAAAATTGTATTTAATACAAGATACACGATACAAATTGTTGTGAATTCAGCAATTGTTTTTTTTTTGCAAATTTTAAAATTTAATATCTAATTTTTCCAGCCACTATTAACACAATTGGCACCTCACGTAAGTTTGTCATAAAAATCTTTTACAATCTATGGTTTTAATTAAAAGTTGGTCTGTGGCAACAGCATGAAATATATAGTCGCCACATTAGATTAATAAAAACAAATTTGAGTTTTGCAACATAAAAAAATTAAAATAATAAAATATAATGTTTATAAAGGAATATTTTTGAGGTGTTATAAAAAAAATATAATAAATTAATCTTTCTTTTATTGGCATTGTTTTCGACAGGTAATAAATTTATTTATGTTTATTTTCAGCATGTGTGACGTTAAATTAGATTATATTTTATGATTTTTGGACCTTAGCTTTTAATCTTAAAATGTAATTTTATACTTTAATATATACAATAATGTATTAGGCTAAACATTAAGTAACGAGGGCTGCTTTTAATGTTTGGTAAATATTGTAGAAATCAAATACAAAACTTTATTCTTTTAACTTTTCTAGTTCTTCATTAGCTGGAAAATTATGTTGTTATGGCAAAGATTTCTTATATTACTATGACATCACATTAACAGTCATACCACCCTCCTATTTAGGCTTAAGCCAATTTATATCAAAGATAGAAAATTTAATTTACAAATAGCTCTATACATATTCCACCATTTTTTATATTCCATCATTTAATTTATTAATGTTTCAATCTATTTATATGTATAACAACAAAAATTTCGATATTCAAGTAAAATTACATTTTATGTGATTTTATTGCAAACCTTTTTATTGTTCCATAGAAAACAGCAACACAAACTCAGTTAAAATTAAGGTAAAAATATTTCATTCAGAGTTATGCGTTCGATACTCGAATTCCTTGAGCGTGTGCCATAAAGATAAAATCACTATACAAAAATCTTAAACAAACAAAAAGCCAATCATTGTAAATGATTCTATTTCTAAGAAAATAATAAAAAATACAAATCAAAGTAAAATATTCCACATTTCCACTATAAAATTAGAATTTATGTTTGTGCTGACATTGGCAATACGATAAACAATAAAAGTTGAATGGAATTTAAAGTCGGTTTTTTGTCATTAAAAAGACTTATTGCCGAGTAATTTCCCATTGAAATTTTACTGACATATTTTTCTAAGTGGCAACAAATTTAGCTTAGTTATGTTTAAGAGTGCAATTAAATGAAGAAACAAAATTGTATTTAATGGGAAATAATATGGTTATAAATTAGGAATTTGATAGAATAGTGGGGCTGTTCACAGAGCACATACAAGTGCTTGGTACTTTTTCAGTATTCAGGGACTTATAGTAAAATTTCACGGATAATATTTTTGCGGAACATTTTAACCCCTTAAATCCCTGTTTTAATGGAGTTTGTTGCTCTTTTTTAAAAGAAGGACAAAAAAGACCCATGCCTTGAGGAGTTAGAGGGTTAATATATTCTACAAAAATGTTCTTCGTAACATTTTACATAAATTTGCTGAATACATTTTATACCTAAAATGTTCTTTAAAATAAAATGCTTAATAAATGCGAAATTAACCCTAAGCTCTCTTTTGTTGTGTCTTATTTCTGACTATCTGGTTGAATTTCACGTTTTGGTGTATTCAGGGACTTATAGTAAAATTTCACGGATAATATTTTTGCGGAACATTTTAACCCCTTAAATCACTGTTTTAATGGTGTTTGTTGCTCTTTTTTAAAAGAAGGACAAAAAAGATCCATGCCTTGAGGAGTTAGAGGGTTAACATATTCTACAAAAATGTTCTTCGTAACATTTTACATAAATTTGCTAAATACATTTTATACCTAAAATGTTCTTTAAAATAAAATTCTTAATAAATGCGAAATTAACCCTAAGCTCTCTTTTGTTGTGTCTTATTTCTGACTTTCTGGTTGAATTTTCCGTTTTGGTGTATTTAGGGACTTATAGTAAAATTTCACGGATAATATTTTTGCGGAACATTTTAACCCCTTAAAAGAAGGACAAAAAAGTCCCATGCCTTGAGAATTTAGAGGGTTAACATATTCTACAAAAATATTCTCTGTAACATTTTACATAACTTTGCTGAACACATTTTATACCTAAAATATAAGGATCATATGGTTTCTTATGAAGATTAACAATAAGAATGTAGTTGGGAAACCTTAAACCCCCATCAAATGAAATTCAGATGTAACCTTTCAAAACGCTGATACAAGAGTCTTTTTTTTTGTCTCCTCTATCAAAATTTATCGGCCGGACCTTGTAATTTTGCCAAAAATTTGATTTTGTTGTATAATGTTATTTGGATAAATAATAGTTATTATGTCAACAGAAGTATTCGAAAATGGCGACAGAACACACTACTTTCAACTTTAAAGATTTGGGGAGTTAAAATTATACAATATTCAAGAGCGTATTTTTAATATTTATAATTATTTTTTTAAAGATTGTTATACCTTGCTGGAAAGGGCATCTTGTCCAGATTTTATTTTGGTTATGAGTTTTGTATATGTTGTTAGCAGATTTGAAATTTATTCATTTGAAATATATAATGCTTTTTGGCTTACCTACGCAATTTTGACTAGGATTTTAGCTGTTGGTGCTGTTTGCCGCCGATCTAACTTAAGCTTAACTTATTATCTAATAGATGTATCAAAACTAGCTGCCTTTTCTTGCCTATAGACAAATGGCATGCAAAAATGTTGAGCAACTCAGAAATTAAAACAAAAAATTTTAAATTTAATGAGCTTTTATATCTTGGCAGTTTTGCATTTCTTATTAAACAAGAATATAATTTAAACAATTATGGAGACACAAGGAATTAAGCTATCATAAAATATATGCAAAAATGACCATTCCATATTTTTGTTCGTAATTTTTTAAATTCAGCAATAGTAATTTGAATTTTTTATGTGAAAATCTATTTTTTTCCACAGTGTCTATATATGTATCACTTTCGACTTAGAATCACTTTCTGAGTCGATTAAACGATGTCCGTCCGTCCGTCCGTTCGTCTGGCTGGTCGGCTGGCTGTCCACGTGAACCTTATGCGCAGAGTACAGGTCGCAATTTTGAAGACATTTCTATCAAATTCGGTACATACTCATTTTTCGGTCCAAGGACCAAGCCTATTGACACTGGCTGAAATCGGTCCATTATTTCACCTAGCCCACATACAAATGTCCTTCCGAAATTGGACTTTATCGGTCATAAATGTTTAATTTATAAATGTATCTCCACTAATTCCGCTCCAAATAAGTTTTATATATACAAAATTTATGTCACCAAATTTTGTTACTATCGGTCCATAATTAGTCATAGCTCCCATATAGACCCGCTTCCGAAAATCCCTTTAACGTGCATAAATCGCTTAAAAATTTTGGTATACACACAAAATTCAACATAAATGACTTTCATATAGACATAAATCACATGACCTAATTTCATGGTGATCGGTCCATAATTGGTCATAGCTCCCATATAAGGCCCACTTCCGAAAATCACTCAAAAATATAAATTAATGAAATTTTAAAACAAAAATGTTTTTGCTCTTTTACTTAGTGTAGGGTATTATATGGTCGGGCTTGATAGATTTTTTGACATAATTTCTAATATACTCAGCGAGACCTATAAATCTAATGAGAAAATACATAAAAACACCTCTTTTACTTGTCTTAACATCTCAATTTTATACAAAAATTAAAAAAAAAAAAATAAAAAATGTATTTTTAAGCGTTCATAACTTTTTTTATAATGATTCGCTTTTTATGTTCGAAGGAGTAAAAGATTACAGAAATACTCATTCATTCAAAAGTTACAGATTTTTGATCAGAAAATTACCAAAATTTTCCACAGCACAGTGGGGCAGAATTAAAAGTTTTTGGAAATAAATCTGGCATTTCTAAACCGCTGGTCCGATCAGGATAAAATTTGACGTGGACATAGCTAAGGAGAATTCGAGTTTAAAATATTAAAATGCGTCATACAAATGATCCAGGAACAGCGCTATGGGGGCTCAAAGTAGGGTACCTTCGATATGTAAAATTTTTAAACACGTGCAATTTTTTTGTGTCCTATCCGATTTCAACGCTTTTTATATTTTTGGAAAGCGCTCGGCTAGGTCTGTCGTATGCTCTTCGTATGCTTTCGTATGCTATTTATCTCTTATAATTTCCGAGTTATAGGCATTTCAAAATTTAAATTTTAAAATTTTGCCATACCTTGCCCCTCTTTTTTAAAAATATGGGTCGTACTTTTGGACCGAACAGACTCGAATTTCTTTTGGTAGTTAGACTAAATTACGAATAACATACAAACGATTTCAGAGCAATATCAATTATGGATCCAAAAATAAATTATTTTGAATTTAAATATTAAAAAAATAGTTGATTTTTGCTTTTTTGGGCCGAAAATGTGACTTAACTCTTTTTTAATTAAAAAAAAAAAACTTTGTTTAAGAACATATAACAATTTTATGTTTTTCTCAAAGGTATCTTCATGGAGAACATTTTGGTATAAAAAACATGTAAAAGTTTTCAAATATGTCGCCCATATGCCCTTCAGAATTTGACCTATTTTTTATCAAAAATTCAACTTTGGGCCACATGTTCTAAAATGCCTATAACTTCAAAATTAGAAGAGATAAATAGCATACGCAAGCATGTTTTTTCAAGATATAGCCGAGCGTTTTTCAAAAATGTTAAAATCTTCGAAATCGGATGGTAAACAAAAAATGGCACGTGTTTAACTTTGAGCCCCCATATCGACGCCCCTGGAGCATTTGTATGGCCCATTTTAATAACTTAAACTGGAATGCTGCTTGGTTATGCCCACGTAAAATTTTGTCCCGATCGGACCAGCCGTTTAGAAAGCCCAGATTTATTTTCAAAAAAATCGATTCTGCCCCACTGTGCAATGGGACCAAAATGTGTAAATGCGGAAAAAAACTTTTATCAGCTTTACAGAAAAGAGCAATTTATTAGAAGTTTTTGTTGTAACTAAACCATGAAATGATAGAAAAGCAAAAATTCTGGTAGATGGTTTAAAGCAATGCTTTATTTTTTAATTAAAACTTGTCAATTTTCTTCATTTCGAATTTTCTTATATGATTGCGTATGATTAATATTAATTATGGAGTTATTAGACTAAATCCCCAATAACTTTTTTGTTTACAAAATAAGGAGACAAATTCCAGTAGTTTCTTAAAGAGAACACTTTGGATATTGTAATAATTATCACCAAAAATAAATAAGTCACAAAGCATAAATTTAAATTATAAATCAAACCCATAAACATATTTTCTAAACTATTGAAATAGTTCTAAATTTTTGGTTTATTATAAAAATCTAATAATTACATAGTTATTCCATCATCTAGTAAAGTACTTAAAACACATATTTATAAGTTAAGCTCTTTAGGTTTTCCAATATGTATAGCATAATAACAATTAATTTCTATGATTTTATCATTTTACTACAATAAGTAAAAGTAATTTCACTTAAATACATAAATCATTTTAAGTCCCTTTCTATTACTTACATGCTTATTTATTAAATATATTCCTAACATATTCCTTGTATGTAATGGTTTTCATCATGATTTGTCCAAAATAAATGATATAAAATAGAGAATTTTCTTGAAAGACATTTTTCATTTATATTTATGTATTAAATAATTGGCAGTAGGTAAGTATTAGTATGGCTTTAATTTTTATGAAACTAAGAAATGTGTTTAATTTTTCTAAATGAAATTAAATATTAGAGGAAATATTTTATTAGCTGGCCACAACCCACTTTTATTTGCTAAAACTAAGAGTATAAATGAAATATGATTTGTTTTGTTTGTTGACAAATGATTTTACATTTTTAATGGTATTTTACTAAGATTCCTTTCAAGAATCTATAGTTCTTGGATAGAGATCAAAAACTTTTTTAAAAAAAATGTGGGACCCGAAGTGTCCAAATTTCACCTACGAAGCTGAACAACTGTAAATCAACTCAAAAGCATCTCAGCTCCATCATTTTTAAATTTCGTGACGATATCTTTCGAAATACCGAATTATTTAAAAACAAGTATGAAAGTATGGTCGGTCAAGCCCGACCATATAATACACTAAGTAAAAGAGCAAAAACATTTTTCTTTTAAAATTTCAATAATTTATATTTTTGAGTGATTTTCGGAAGTGGGCCTTGTATGGGAACTATGACCAATTATGGATCGATCACCATGAAATTAGGTCGTGCGATTTATGTCTATATTAAAGTTAACTGTGTTGAATTTTGTGTGTATACCAACATTTTTAAGCGATTTATGCACGTTAATGTGATTTTCGGAAGCGGGTCTATATGGGAGCTATGACTAATTACGGACCGATCGTAACAAAATTTGGTGACATGAATTTTGTATATATAAAACATATTCGGAGCGCAATTTGTGGAGATACATTTATAAATTAAACATTTATGACCGATAAAGTCCAATTTTGGAAGGACATTTGTATGGGGGCTAGGTGAAATAATGGACCGATTTCAGGCAGTTTCAATAGGCTTGGTCCTTGGGCCGAAAAAATAATATGTACAAAAGTTGATCGAAATATCTTCAAAATTGCGACCTGTACTCTGCGCAAAAGGTTTACATGGACAGCCAGCCAACCAGACGGACGGACAGACGGACATCGTTTAATCAACTCAGAAAGTAATTCTAAGTCGATCGGTACACTTCTGCACAAATCGGTACACATCTGCACAAACGCATAATACCCTCCCCACTATGGTGGTGTAGGGTATAAATAGAAATTGGTTAAAAAATGTTAAATTTATTAAAAATTTACCAGGCGATTAACGTGAACAGTAAAAGTAACATATTTTTTGAGATATATTAAAATAAATGCTCATTTTTACTTAAAATATAGCCATATTTACTTGTATATGAGTTTATGGCTTCGGAGGATAACGCTAACCCATTCGCAGGTTTTTTAACGGCAGTTTCAACATTTTCAAATTTTTAAAAATTTTGTTAAACAAATTTCAGAATTTGTTGATCATCACATTGGTATTTATTTAGATTATAATAGGGAATAAAAAAATGAAAAAACTACCGCAATACCTCCTACAATTTTTCCGTACCTGGGATTTAAATTTTGCGATTTTCGAAAAAAAAAATAATTTTTGACCATATTTTGGCAAATGATACCAATTTAATTACTGTTATCAATTTTAAATAAAACGTATACAAAATCTTATAAGTCAGATAATTCTACATATTCTCTGAAAGTTTTACTAAAATTGGACAACGTTAACCATTAAATCATGAAGGTCAAATTCTTCAATATTTGGAATTTCTAATGGAAAGATGGATGAATAATAAAACAAAAAGTCCATTTACAATAACAGTAATAATAACAGCTCAAAATGGAAATTAACCCATAATAGCAATTGGGATTAAAATCAGGGACCGTATAACCGTTATTTTTCAACGTAAAAATAAAAGTTCGCACAAAACTCTTAAAAAAAGAGTTTTAAATAGCCGTCATAAAAAAACTCATTTGAGGAGTTTTATTTTTCCCGTCAGAAAAAAAACTCATCATTTGAAGAGTTTTATTTTTCCCGTCAAAAAATAAAACTGTAAAACTAGTGTCAAATAATAAGTAGTTGTCACTTTGCTCCAATATTACTTGCCGACTTAATAGGTAGGTAAAGTTTTAGCTGGATCATTTCCAAATTTTGAATTTCCACGTGCAATTTCGGAATTTATTGGAGATAAAAGGTTGATCTTAGAAAAATATGTGGACATCAATTACCGAAGATAATAAACAAAATAAAGTTAAGATAAAAAACGAGAACTTTAAAATCAACTCTTAAATAACTTTTAAACTATAAAATATAACAAGTAAAATAGACTGCTGTACACATTAGAAGCTGCACGAAGGTTTTCTAACCAGAAGCGGTCATTTTTAACACCCTGTATCTCACCTTGTATTAGAACACGGTGATCACAAATTTCATTTTCATAAAGCCTATGTTATTTTGCAATCAGACTAGCAGTTTAGAGGATTCAGATTTATTACACTTTTTTTGCTATTGACCCACTGTGCACCATTTATCAGTTATTTCAGTATTTTATCACTATTGGTTTAAAGAAAATCTAAATCAAGATGAGATTAGAGATATTTTATTAAAAAACGAAAAATTTACAATAAATAGCTAATTTAAAAAAAAAAAAGTATTAAAAACAAGTAAGAGAGCTATATTCGGCTGGGCCCCGAATCTTAAATACCCTTCACCAAATTATACTTAAAAATATTTTTATTGAAACAAAATTAAAATTATTTTTTTTCAAATTGTTTTTAAAAATTTTTTTTCCAAATAGTTTTTTAATTTTTTTAAAAAAAATGTTTTCAATTTTTTATTAAATTTTTTTTTAATTTTTAAAAAAATTATTTTTTGGAATATGAAAAAAAATTTTTGATGAAAAAAATTTTTCCAATGGACTTTGAAATATCTATAATTAGATATCCATATTGTCTATATTAATGACATTATAATCCAGATATACACGGAGAGAAAAATCATGGTTCGACATGGTTACGACAACTATACTATGTTCGTTGTAACAATATATTCTTTTAATAAACATATAATTGTTGTTTTAATTTAATTTCAACAATATTTTAGTTACTGTAAACGTTTATATATTCATGTACAACCATTAAATGTTATAAATATGAATATGGTTCACCGAATGGTTCGGACAACTAAATAATGATAAATAGGTAAACATATTATTATTATGTACAACCATTAAATGTTAAGTTTCTATACGCGTAGTCATAAAATGTTTAAGATGCAAACAAAATATGTTTACTTTTAATAGTCTTTTTCCCCACCATTTGTGAGTGTTAGTGTTTGTCTAAGCTATAATATTTTTACAATTAAATTTTAAGTGTCTGCCATTCTCATTCGCTCTATAGTTTTATTTGTATATTATTTTTAACTTTCCTAGAGCGAATAAAAATAAATTTCAGTGAATTTATTAATAATATTTTAATTGGGAATTTAGTAATTTAAAACTAAAACCTATTAAAATAAAATTTTGTATTTTCAAAAATAGATTTTAATAATAATATGATTACTTTGGAACATAATATTTCATTGGATCATAATATGATGTCATTGGATCATAATATGATTTAATTGGGTCATAAATATGATGACTTTGGATCATATTATGTTTGATTTATATCATAATATGATTATTTCAAAACATATTATGATATTTTATGATAATAATAATGATCATAATATGTTTTGGACAACAATAATAAATCTTATCACAATATGATGCTGTTAGATTATGTTTACCACAACCATGTTTTTCTCTGCGTGTAGGCAGTCCCGGTTTTTCTCCTTATATCTCAGCCATTTGTGGCCATTTTGTCGACTTAAATAGCAACCGAGCCAGAAGAATTCCCGATGTATTGATGTATGAATCATGTATGTAAGTTATTTGTGGGCTACGTTGATAAAGTTGATTTCAACATACAGAAGGACAGATGGACATGACTATATCGGCTTCCCTATCTATAACGATCCAGAATACATATATATTTTGTGGGGTCGAAAATGAAAAATGTTGAAATTACAAATGGAATCTTTACATCGACAATTTCACTAAAATTTTGTATTGCTGTCAAAGGGTATGGTAAATTCGATGGTGGAATTCGGAACTCACCAAATTACGTAAAGAAGCACTTGTAACCTCAAAACAACCCATCAAAGCAAAGTTTAAAAAACCTACCGAGTTAAGCTTAATAACTAAAAGAAGGTCATAAAAATCAAACAAGCATCAAACCAACTTGAGAGCTCCTGCTTTAGTGTTTCTATAAATCACCACATTTGCTTCACAGTGTAATGCTTTGGAATAAATATAAAACATTTTGAAATCTAAAGTACACATTAATTTAAACTGAAGTATGACATACTTATGAACAAAAATATGTTTATTGAAAACAATTTTCTACTCACACATAATTACAAAATTCTTTGAATCTATTTTTTTACAACGAAAATATTCCAATTTGTTTAAAAACAAAATAATAACTTTATGAATGCTAAAGAGCTTAATTGATAAATAATTAAAATGAAATAATGTCAAACCCTTGTAAATTAAAGTTTATACTTCACTGAAGTGCTGACAAATATCTATGAAGACATGTAAATAAACAAGACATAAATTAGGGGATGCTGCTCAAAAACTACAAATAAAATAAAAAACTTAAAACTTGCTTAAACAAGTACATAAATTCGTTTGTAATTAATAAATATTTAATTCATTTTCAATTAAAATCATAAATTCTAAATTGAACAGGGAGAAATACAAAGAATACAATAGTTTTAATTGTAAATATCAACATAAAATATTTTAAAATATCAATTAGAATAATAATTACTTTGTCACACAAGTACATATTCGCAAATAATCATACAGTTTTTATATGACGTATGATTAATATTAATTATTAAAATGTTTAATATTTATAATACTTTAATCTTACCTTGAAAATAATTATGTAACTAACACTTTATAAAAATCAATCATTTAATGGCAATATGTATTTTGGTTTTATTTTAAATACAATATAAGTAGTACATATATGCAGTATATTTCCCAAAACTGTATTTCTGGTTAAAAGTATCTTGATTGTGTTATTAAATATTCATAGAAAACTTCATGGCTGTCAACATAAATATATTTCCAACATACAATACACAATTTTCGGAGCGGATAATCAGAAAATGTAAAGAAATACATATGAGCATATTAAGTGAACATGTGTACATATATATTATTAAGATGACCTCACTTGTTTGTAGCCGGAAAAAGAAATAAATTATTTCAGAATAAATGTACAAATATTGCGCAATTTGTATGAAAATCTTCAGGAAAAGTTAAAGAATGTAGCATTTTTTTATATAACTGCGTACAACAAAAGTCGAAATCTTTTGATATTTTATTCTTTAAAAGGACTTAAAAATTTCATAGGAAGTGACATTTAAACTACGCCGCAGCAGAGCTGTAAAATAATTTTTTTTTTTTTTTGATTTTAATTCATTATGAATAAATTTTAATGAATTCTTTTCAAAACGAAAAAGAATTGAATGAATCACTTCAAATGAATTTGTTAAAGTGAATTGCAATTCATTTTTAATTCATTTGAATTGATTTTGAATTCATTCAAATGAATTAGAACAATGAATTGCAACTGAAATGAATGAATAATTAAAATTTATGTTTCCTTCAGCAAATAAACAAAATTTTCCCATCTTAATAATATTTTCGGCGATACCAATAATTTAATTCCTATATCATGGGAATTCCAGTATATCATGGGAATTTCAAATCCAAGAATTGTTTCTCTTTGCACTATATTAGGTGATATACAAAACGAGAGTAATGCTTGCAAAAACATTTTCTTTTAAAATTTCAATAATTTATATTTTTAAGTGATTTTCGGAAGTGGGCCTTATATGAGGGCTATGACCAATTATGGACCGATCACCATGAAATTAGGTCGTGTGATTTATGTCTATATGAAAGTTTACTATGTTGAATTTTGTATGTATACCAAAATTTTTAAGCGATTTATGCACGTTAATTCAGTTCAAATGAATTGGATATGAATTGCAACTCACTTTGACAAATTCATTTGAATTAGAAACAAATTCTACAAAATCATTTGAATTGGAAACGAATTAAAATTCATTTTTACCAAATTCATTTGAATTGACTCAAATTTCATTCAATTCAGTTTTTGTGTGAATGAGTTGCGAATTAATTCAAAAATTAATGATGTACGATCTCTTACGCATTACATTACAATTATTACATTATTCTTTATAGACAAAAATAATTTATTACAATACCAAAATCTAGAAATTAAATCAATTTATGATATAAATTCATACTTAATAGAAAATTCATTATCTTTAAATAAATTATATAACTATCCAACTAATTTATTAACAATTTTATTAATAAATTCGTAATGGATCCATTTTTCATCACAAGTTATGATTCGGTGCAAAAATAATTTTCTTTTATAGCGTTTAAGCAGCATTTCGGTCATGCCAAATCGTCTTACAAGGTCTTTCAACTTCAGTTCGTATGGTACCCAATTTTCATGCTTTAGGATGAATTCTTCTGCTCGCAAACATTTTTAAATAGCTGCTTGAGTAGCTCCCAATGATTTTGTAAGCTCCTGTTTAGTTTGACAAAAATCTTCATGGAGTAATGTCTCCAATTCTTTGTCTTCAAACTTTTTTGGCTGGCCTGGGCGATCTTTGTCTTCCGTGTCAAAATCTCCACTTCTGAACCGAACAAACCATCTCTCGCACGTTAAAACCAATGGAACATATTCACCATAAGCTTCGGTGTGCTTCAGTGGTACATTTTTTCAAATTAAAGAAGATACGCCATCTATTGCAAATCCTGCATTTTTAAGTAATACATCAACTTTTTGCTCTTTTAGAATCCATTTAAATGTTTCAACTAATTTTATAAACAAAAAACTAACTAGGGTCTTTTTCAAAATTCACCAAAATTAATATTAATCATACGCACTCGTATACGATAATACTGTCTGTAATTTTTTGAGTCATGGAAATATAACCATATACGGACACCACTACGTGATAAAAGACCAAAAAAAATACCCGTGTCTCCCAATTTTTTTATGGGACCCCAAAGATTGTGTAATTTTTGCAAAAAAAGTGATCATTTTCAAAAAAACGTCATCTTCAAAATCGTAAAAAACTTTAAAAAATTCGATTTTTTTATACCTTTTTCCCCTGTTTAGGTCCATAAGTGGCAAACCGTTCAAAATTCAAAGAAACAATCAACTACACAAATGTACCTAAGATCTCAATAAACAACTTTCTAGAATATATGAACTTCATAGGAATGATTCTTAACACCGTTTTGGTAGGTCAATATAAGTTAGTACGAAACAAGTAAGAGAGCTATATTCGGCTATTATACTTCAAAATACAAATTTTAAATATTTTTAGGTAAACAAAATTTATTTTTTTTTCCAAAGTTGTTTTTTAAATTTTTTGGAAAAAAAATTTCGAATTGTTATTTTTTTTTTTGGATTTTCGAAATTTTAAAAAGTTCTGTTTTAAATTTTAAAATTTAAAAAAAAATTTTTTGTTTTTTAAATTTATTTTTTGGTGAAAAAAAGATCGAATTAAAAAATATTTATTCCGATTTTGACACATTGTAGGTCCAACTTACTATGGTCTTATATACGTCGTTGTAAAGGTCTTTAAAATAACTATCATTAGATATCCATATTGTCTATATTAATGACTTAGTAATCCAGATATACGTCAAAAATCGAGGTTGTCCTGGTTTTTTCCTCATATCTCAGCCATTTGTGGACCGATTTTGCTGATTTTAAATAGGAAACTTCTCGAAAGCATGTCTGACAGAATTATTGAAGATTTGGATCCCGAAGATATCTGGGGTCTTCTGAAAATTGATTTCAACAGACAGACAGCCTGACGGACATGGCTTAATCGACTCCGCTATCTATAAGGATCCAGAATATATATACTTTATAGGGTCGGAAAATTATATTGTTGTTCTCACGAAGGTGAAGGGTATAAAACTTAAAGGAGTTAAGTGTTTTGGGTCATAAAATATTAAATTATTATAAACTAAAGCATACTTTTAGGCAGCATTTAAAATTTTATTTCTAATTTGTTTAAAGTTTTTTTGCGATTTTGATCTTGAAGATATAGTTTTTTTGATTTTATATGTTCTTTATGACAAGGGCTACCACTTTGCCTCAAATTCCTAACAGTTTACAAGATATGACCCTGAGAAAATTATCACTTTTTTTGCAAAAATGCTTTAAATTTACAATTTTTCATTAATTTGATATCTGAATTCAAAATTTTAACTTCCATAAGAATCCATTACATTTTTTCAATTCATTCTGAGTCTGCAACACATCCTTTCACATTGATTTAATATCAAAAGTATTAGAGATACATTTTCATATGTTACACAATCAAGAGTTAATGTCCACTGTCGTGATATGACGTAATTTCCTAAACAAATACGTGAGTTGAATAAAAATTGCAACAAGTTGAGAAAAAAGTTAAATATTTTTTATTTGTTTTGTAATGTTTCATTTTACCGCACGACTTACTCATCAGAGAATCAGACAGATTTAAGGAATAACAAGCTGAAAAATAAATGTGTTCACTAAAAAACATATGTATGTAAGAGTTGAATAAAAACACAAATTAAATAACATAAGTCTTAAATTAAATAATATAAATTTCAATGCTAATATCTCTCACTTAATGTCAGACCGTTATAATTGAAATTTAAATTTCATGTAATTTAAATCTTTTAGATAATTCAATACTTTTGCTAATATGTAATTTAATTTCAAGAACATTTCATGGAAATATCTTCAAGCTCAAAATAAACTCATGTTATATAAATTTTCAACAATAAGTTATTTTGGGTTAGTCCTGATATCACTTTTTAATATAATAATTTTAAATGTTTTTTTAATCCTTTAATTATTATTTTTTAATAAGTTCTTTTAAATCTTAAATACAGCTGTTTGTATTTAATGTGTTACAGGTGGTATGAGTAATATTACACATACGCTTATATTACACATACGCTGCGTTATGCCCACAAACATATTTGGTACAAATCCTGTTGTTTTTATTTGCATACTTTAAGGCGCCAGAATTAAACTTAAATTTGTCTGTGAATTTGGTGTACGGATTTAACTTGAATTTAAAATGATTAAATTTAAAAAAGAATAATATTTGTAAAATGTTAAGAAAATAAATTAACTAAAAATAAAATATTTATATTTGTATTATTAATATTAATAAGACGTAATATTGAATTTACATGACATGTATTTCTTCAGTGTTTTGAAATGAAAAAAAAACATTGACAAATATCGATTCACCATAGAAATAAACCTGTGAATCCGAAATCTTATTCATAATTCTTCAAAACAGTATAATACTTACTGGAAAAAGCTTTTTAAAAATTTCCAGCTGTATTTTACATCCTAAATTTGTTTTTTTAGTTTCGACACGAGATTAAAGGGATTTTCTAAAATATTTAATTTCCAATACTACAATAAACTTATTTAACATTAAAGTAAGATTCTTGTAAAATTTAATTTTACACTATTTTGCTATTTCTACAACAACTTATTTAAACTTAAACAGAAAATGTCTCTAAAAAAATGTTTATCTTTTACATAAATTACAAATTAATCAAAATATATTAGCATATTTTAAGATTTTTTCTCTTTTTTTACATGAAACCCTTAACTTTTTTTAACGTCAATTATGAAATTAACATATTTTACAGAATTTTTCTTTGTTTCTCAATATCTTTTTTATTATTTATTTATTCCTTTCCTTACGTTGACCCTTTAAGTTGTGATTTATCAAATTGAAATCTTAATAATCACAGTTAACTGTTTAATAACTTTAAATAAAAATTCATTAAGCATTTAAAAATGTTGAAAAATAATATGTATATTTTTCGTGGAAAAAATGCCTTTAACCCTGATAAATTTTTTAATACTTTATTAAAGAAAACGTAATTAAATTAGTGGCAAGACTGAAAAGAGAATATGGAGAAAACGCACAGACCACTTTACGAAATATCTTGAAATGTTTTGCAAATTCAAGCTACGAATATAAATAATAATAAGAAGGAGTGTTGGAGGTAGTATCTTTAATAATTCGTAAATATTTTAATACTTTAGTGAGGCTTGCAAAAATACTTATGTATATAGACATAAATAAATAATGGAATATATTAAAGAAAAATAAATTAAAACCCAATTGGAAATTAAGCCTATAAAATGTAATAATTGTTATATCACATGAAAGAATTACACTATGTGTAATTTTTCAAGTCATGGATATATAACCATATACGGACACCAGTATGTGACAAAAGACCAACAAAATAGACCCGTGTCTCCCAGTTTTATCCAAAGTCATTCTCTTTTTTTATGGGCCCCCAAAGATTTGGGACCTCGGTGTCATTTGTGCATAAACGTGATCATTTTCTCAGGCTCATATCTTGCAAATAGTTCTGAATTTTGATTTGCTCTCTGAGGAAAAGTTGTAGCCCTTGTCATAAAGAATAAAAACTGTGAACATATGAAATCAAAAAAAATCATCTTCAAGATCAAAATCGCAAAAAACTTTAAAAAATTGGAAATAAATATAGAAATATTTTTTTAAGCTACCTAAAAGTATGCTTCAGTTTATAATAATTTAGTAGTTTATGACCCAAAACACTTAATTTCTTTAGTTCTTTCTCACTAACTTATATTGATCTACCTAAACGGTGTTAAGAATCATTCCTAGGAAGTTCATATGTTGTAGAAAGTTGTTTATTGAGATCTTAGGTACATTTTTGTAGTTGATTGCTCCCTTGAATTTTGAACGGTTTGCTACCTATGGACCTGAACAGGGGAAAAAATAAAAAAAAAACGAATTTTTTAAAGTTTTTTTGTGATTTTTATCTTGAAGATTTTATATGTTCACAATTTTTGTTCTCTATACAACTTTGCATCAGAGAGTAAATCAAAATTCCGAACTGTTTGCAAGATTTTAACGGCTAATTTAAAATTGCATAATGCTATTTCTGTGGGCATTATTAACATTAAATAAAAGCTTTGAGTTGATCATTGATCGTAAGTATGACAACGCTGAATGTTTGCTAGCGTTGACAGTTAAAGAACATTGTAGAAAAATCACCAGAGATGGCGTATGCTCTAGGCTTCGAAAATACGAACTTTGACAGTTAAAGAACAATCTAGAGTGCAGATAGCAGTGTTATAAATAGTGGCAGAGGTTGCAGTCGTTAGTTAGATTATCAGAGACGCTATTCGAATAAACATCAACTGAGTGCCTTAAAGTGTGCTGTATTTTTCAAGTGAATTCGTGTACATTATAAAGTGTGTCTTTATTTCTGCGAATTTATAAACGTGTATAAAAAACTTAATTTAATTCTGTGGTTGTTGTACATTTTAAATAAATAAAGAGTTGTTACAATTTTTAATCTACTAAACGGCTTTTATTTGCAATCAAAAGTATCCGGTTTATTTAAAGGAAATAAAGCAACGTTTTGAAAAGAAAACGTAACAATATGATTCATTATTATAGAACATTCAAAAAGTACCGTTATGCCCACAAATACATTTGGTACAAATCCTGTTTGTTTTTATTTGCATACATTAAGGCGCCAGCATTAAATTTAAATTTGTATGGCAATTTGTAATGAGTTAGTTAGTTAGTTAGTTAGTTAACTTTATTGAGACTTCCTTTTTTTCATATTTCAAGATTTACAAACATTAAATATTATAAGAAAACTTAAAACTATAACGTATTATTTTAATTACATGAGTATTCAATTGGTAATGCGACTAGCTTATCAATATTTGAGAAGAATTAATTATATGTAAAATTAAATGTTAATTTTGAAGAAAACAATGCTTGCTCCCGGCATTTAGCTATACTAGTAGAGTTATATCTACTTTTAATTAAACTTAATACTAAAAAAACTTAAAAACTAAATTTTAAAACTAATTAAAACTAAAAAATCTTAAAACTAATTAAAACCAAAAAAAATAATGAAATTATACTAAACATAAAAAATTCATAAAATATTTAACCCCTGTGTATACCGGGAGTTGTGTGTGAATAGAAGTTTGGACCAGGAAAATGATTTAATGGTTGTAGTAGAATTCCAACCGTGGAAAGATAATTAGTGTTTGACCAGCTAAATCCTTGTTCGTTTGTCAAAATATCCTGCATTATACTGCCTTCAAAACATGACAGTCTGTCAACAAAACGATTCGTCAAATCGAGAGCATAAAAAAAAATTGGAGATATTTTGGCTTCTTCATAAATGAATTTGTTAGAAAATCTTCTATTATAAGTTTTAAAATTTTTCTCTATACATTTTCGTATAATATGACGTTCAAATATTTCCATTTTCCTCATCATTGTCTTTGATATGCTAAACCATATTGGAAATGCATATAAAAGAATTGGTCTTATACTTACTTTATATAAAAGTAATTTAGTCCTAATTGGTAAATACCTACTATTAAACAGTCTTGAAAAGGCACCTTTAACACGATTAGCCTTCTCCAAATTATAAACGACATGTTTGTTAAATTTTAAAAGTTTATTAAAGTTTACTCCGAGGTATTTTATGTTATCCTTAAACATAATTTCAGATCCATTTAATATTAATTTTAAATTTTTGCTCTCCGGCACAACAGTATATTTACACTTTCCGGAAGCATTTCTTAAACATATTGCATTACTTTCCGAAGCGTTTATTTTTATTCCCCAATGAGAATAAAATTCATCAACATGTTTAAGGTGTGCAGAAACATTTTGGAGTGCAATTTGAGGTGACTCATTGTGTGCGTAAAGTAATGAGTCGTCGGCATATAGTATACCTTTGGAATTACCAAATTCATGGGGAAAATCATATATAAAGATATTATACAAATGAGGTGCCAACACAGAGCCCTGCGGAACGCCACAAGAAACATCACCCTGAGAAGATGAAACATTGTCAATCTGTACGCAGAATCTCCTGTCATCGAAAAAGCTACGGAAAAGTTTGACTATCGATGCATCAAAGCCTATTTTAATCATTTTGTATAGTATGCCATTTTGGTATGCCTTATCAAATGCTTTTTCAATGTCAAGTGACACTGCGACAGTGCATTGACCTTTCCTCAAATTTTGTACTACATCAGTGTGGAATTTGAAAAGAGCATGTACCGTAGAATTACCCTTTTTAAAGCCAAACTGACTTTGAGGAATATACTCTCTATTTAAACCTGTATTCATCTTATCTCGTATAACTCTCTCAAATAACTTTCCCAGATTAGAAAGTAATGAAATTGGTCTAAAGTTGTTAATATCGTTATTATCCTTCTGTTTCGGAATTGGAACAATTTTTGCAATTTTCCAAGCATTTGGAAAATAACAATTATTTAAACAATTATTGAATAGTATGGTAAGGTACTCTAAGGCCTTAATCGGGAATTTTCTAATTATATAATTCGATATATTGTCCAAACCGCTCGACTTTTTATTATTTACTAATTTGGAGATTTCCAAAATAGCATTCAAATTTGTCAATTTTAAGTTGCCATGATTATTCAATGCTGTTCTGTCATCATCAAAGTTTACACTATTTTGGACTTGTGAAATTCTGTCATTGATAGTTTCATTAATTTCCGAAATATTCCTGTTCGGTGGGGAACTTTGATATACACGGGAAAAGTGATCCTTTAAGACATCTATTTTCTGATCTAATTGTATTATTTCGACACCGTTTACCGATACTTTTCTAACACAAGAACGTTTTCTATTTCCGATCATTTGAAAAATTTGCTTATAAGCCCATGGGCCAGGTTTAATTTCCTTCAATCTCTCATTAAACAAATTGACTTGCTCTATTTCAATTTGCTCCTTTATAATAATTTTAATTAGATCAATTTGTTTAGAAATAAGGAGATATTCAGAATTTCTCCTGTTCAAGGTTCTTTGAAAAATCCTCTTCAAATCCTTTTGCCAGTTATATTTAATTCTCAACAAGTTTTTTACTTTATTCGATACAACATATTTTCGATTCTTATTATCGACCTTCTTTGAATGGACTTCTGTCATAAAATTGACGGAGTTATTAAATTCATCTATAAAACAATCTATTTCCTTATTTGATAAATTCCTATTCACTGGTGGAAAGTGATTTAATAATGTGTTACTTAAGTCAATTTTGAATGTGTTCCAATTAGTGTCATTAAAAGAAATAAAATTATCGGGGGGTTTAAAAATATAATTAAAATCTGATAAAGATATTTGAAGTCTTAACGGAATGTGATCCGAAAAGGTAGGAAGTGTTGACGTTTCAAAATTCGGTTGAGAACTATCAATAATATTAGTGCTCACTATAAAGTGGTCCAAATGAGAGGATCCACTAGGGTAAGTGGGATATGAATCACAAATTCTTACTACAGAAATGGATTCATCTTGAAGCCAAGTCGATAACACTTCACCATTGAAATTGTTATTGGTATCACCCCATGAATTGTGTTTTGCATTTAAGTCCCCACCTAGTATCAGTCCATCATAACTGTTTGAAACATTCAAAATCGTAGATAGACCCCCATATATAACTTGACGATTACAATTGCATTTCAAATATATTGAACCACAGAGAATTTTCTTAACACTACCATTTACACAAACATTTAATTCCACAAATAAATTTGGAAACTGAAGATTAGAAATACAAACCCTTGAAAAAGAGATCGAATTTTTAAGAACAATACCAACACCTAATGAGCTGTTGTCTTTCAAAACAATATAGTTATCAAAATATACATTTGTGTCCGAAGACAAATGCAATTCTTGTAAAAATGCAATTTCAATGTTAAATTGATTTAATAATCTGTTCAGTTCAATTTTCCTACCTATATGGATAAGAGAACCAACATTAAAAGTTACTAAATTTAGAAAATTACGGACCATAGACATTTTGAATTTCATTAATTAAACTCAAGCATTCTTTCCTAGCTTGATCTCTTGTCATTGACTTGTAATTCCTCATAAAATTATTAATCTTATCTTCCAAAGTCAAGGGGTCTGGTGCACATAGCATTTTTGCAAGTTTCATAAATTCCTGAATTAAAGGAGGCTTTTCGGGTTTGTTCTGCGTAGAAACTTCATTCAAAACATTGAACATACTGGCAAATGATTTATTTGCAACTACATTATTAGATGGATTCAGTGCCATTGCGACATTGCCAGCAGCAGATATATTCCTATTCTTAGTTTCCTGATACGATTTCTTCCTAAAAGTAAGATATTTCTTGTAAGCAGGACAGCCTCTGTAATTGGATGTATGACCATTCTCTTTACAATTCACACAGTATGGTAAAACATTACTTTCTGGGACAATAGAGCATTCGCCAGGTGCGTGCTTATCATGACATTTCACACAAGAAAATGGACGACTACAATTTCTTGAATAATGACCCCATTTTTGGCACCTCCAACATTGTGGTACTTTCTTATTAGACTTTGGTCGTTCCCATGATACTACCTGATTAAGAATATACTTTATGCCGAGTAACTCATTAACTTTCCGATTCGGTTTAAGGATTACCAAAAATAGACCAGTATCGATTCCCTGTTTCCGGGAGTATTCCGTAGAAAACTTAGAAACAGAATCAACCGTATCTGGAACAATTTTATCAATTTCCGATTTAATGTCACAAATATCAGTCTTATAAAAAAGACCTCTACAAACTACACTCTGACGTTTATATTCCTTAGGTGTGTAGTGTATGATGGAATTTCCTTTTCCCTTAATAGAAGCATCATTTCTGAATGAGCAGAAGAATCCTTGAAGTATAATTTACTTTTGCTTTTAGATTGGTTCTTAATCTTAAATTCAACGTTTTTGGAATTTAGTTGGTCAATCAGAGATTTTACATTAACATTCTCTAGAAAAATAGGAGGACAATATATATTCCTGGTCGGAACTTTAGTTTGGGAAGTATTGTTAATTTGTTGGTCATTAGGTTCTGAAATGTTGTTATTAATTGGCCTTTCGGCCTCAATATTTAAATCACCTAGTAGTGAATACTTATTTATACGATTAACATTATCATCTATATTATTTAAGTTTTTAAATTTACATTTTGACAAATCAATATTTACGTCACCTTGAATTTTTCGTTTTTTGTTTTGGACAATTTTGAATTCATCTTCTATTGAGGAAATTGAAAGAGTTTCATGTTCCATACATGTTTGTTCTTCAAATTGTATATTATGGATTGTAATATTTTCTAAAATCTTGACATTGTTGTTGTTGCTAGATTCAAAAAGCTCTTGACAATCATCATTTATTTCTTTTGACTGCATTGCAAATACTGCGTCGAAAAACTGCTTTCCAAGCTCGGAATTTTTAACATCATCTATATTTTTTACTGCATCTTTTAATTTTTTGAAGATTGTCCTTTTGATTGAGAGTCAGGTGGACTTGCATTTATTGCGCAATTATGAATTGTTGATGCCCCTTTATTAGCAATTGATAATGACTTCTTGGAATTATTGGGAGGTCTTCCTCCTGACTGGGAAAGTAATGGATCCCTTTCCATAGTAGTTGATCAATTACAGATACAACAAATGTTTCAAATGTTAATTTTCGGTAAATAATTTGAAATTTAATTTTTGAGAAAAATTTTTTATTTAATTTATTTTTTTTGACAAATAAATTCAAATAATTTTAAAATATTTTGCAGAGCTTTTTTATAAACGTCCGATACGTTTCACAGTTGACAAGAAAACTCATTTGTAATGAGTATTTAAATTGAATTTAAGATGATTCAATTTAAAAAAAAAGACTAATTTAATAATAAACTAGTACATATTTAAGAATATTAAACTAGCATTCAGTCTACAGAGAATTATTTAAACTATTAAAAATTCGTTTTTGTGGCAGATTTATTTTCACAGTACATTTTCATCTTAGCAATTTGCCAACTGACCCTTTAAAAGTATAATTGATTAATTTCATATTGTTTGTTTTTCAACAAAGAATACAAATAAAACTAAATGTTGATACCTTTTTCTTGTGATTTAATAAAAATAAAACACATGTTTTCTATTATATTTGGTTTAACCTTTATTTTATATTGCATTATAGATATTATTATTAGTTTTCAGTTTTGCTCTGCTTAAAGATGGTAACAAAATATTTTCTTTAGAGCCTTAGGAAAATATACGATTTGAACCAATTTTGTATATTTTTTATTTTTGCTAAACAAAAGCAGACAAAGGTATAAGAGCATAAAATATTAAATATGGATAAACATATACATTAGGACAGTTGTTTCTTTGTTTATACCCAAAAGATGTGGCGTATATTGATTTTTTTCATACCATTTGTAACATATCGAAATATTAGTCGTAGATATATTGATCGAAGAACACACTATATATGTATATATTATGGGTCCTTATAATAAGCTAAAACGATCAAGCTATGTCCGTCGTATATTGAAATCACGATAGGAACTAGATGGAAGGTCTAGAGCGCTTGACATTTTCCTCAAACATTATTTGTTTTTTAAAAAAAAAAGTTTGGTATGGAAATGGGCAAGCAAAATCGATCAAGAAAACCAGAGTCATGTACAAAAATGCATATTTTTCAAAAATTTTTGTTTTGTATTTTCTTTAATTATATTGCAGATAATACCATGAAATTTCGTAAAATGGGAAAAAATCGATTCATGATTTTTCTAAGGAATAAATTGTACAGCAAAGCACTTTCCCAAATTGGGAATTTTTAATATCCAAAATGGGAATTAAGAAATTCATTAAATTATTTCAAAAACAAGTTTAAGTGCTTAAAATAACAAAATACCACATTTTAATAAATTCCCAAAATTGGGGATTTTTAATACCTTATAAAGTAATATGAAAACTTGCATAGAAATACTTTAAATCTAGCCAAAAACGGTTCTAAACTAACAAAATTCAAAATTTTAATAAATTCCTAAATTGGGGATTA